>NW_006408652.1:9262964-9289281 GCF_000296735.1 Chrysochloris asiatica | reverse complement strand
CAGCTGGTAGTTTCGAACTTCTGACCTTGAGGTTCACAGCCCGATTCGTAACCACTACGCTACCAGCGCTCCTTTGTCTAGTAGCCCAATGCTTAATCTATTATGCCACCAGGGTTTTTTTGTATGATCCCAGAGAAATACAAATGAAATATATAAAATAGGAAAATACATAGAGACAAAAAGAAACTAGTGGGGATCCTGATGTAGCGCTGTAGGATAAGCACTAGATTGCTAACTGAAAGGTTGGGCTTTCAAACCCACCAGATGCTCCTCGAAAACTCTATGGTGGTGATGGTGCCATCAAGCCAGGTCCGACTCATTGCAACCCCATATAGGGTTTCCGAGGCTGTAAATCTTTACAGAAAGAAAGCCTTCTCTTTCTTCCAAGGAGCACTGGTAGATTGATTCGAAATGTTGACCTTGCAATTAGCAGCCCAACTCATCATAATCCACTAAGCTACCAACACTGCTAGGAAACACAATACAGGGATGCTATGAATTAGAACTGACTCAATGACACTTAACAACAACAGCATGAGGGAGTCATTGCTTAGGGGTGCAATGAACTTCTGTTAAGGCAGGGGGGTATTGTGTGGTAACAGAAAGTGGTTATGGGTTAACAGCAATGATAAGCAAATAAACGTCACTAAATTTTTACATTAGAAGAATGAACTGGCAAATGTTCTTTTACATGTACATTTATAACAATAAGATTTATTTTTTAAACAATTTTAAGCAAAGAAACCAAACTTAATAGAAAACACTGAAAAAAGACATCCTCAGACAATTCACAAAAACAATATAGAACTAATCTTTAATGATATACAAGGTGTTTAACGTCACAAAGGCAAAGAAATGCCAAATTAAAAATACCCTGAAATAAAGGATGATATATGCACAGCCTTGGAACTTCAGGGCTCTGAGATACAGGGATTGAGTCATGGTTGGAATGTGGGGGGTGGGGTGGGGAGATGGTGTTAAGATGCTTGGCTGTTTTTTGAATCTTGGTTTTCCTTGCATTATAATATAGAATAGACACTGGATAGGGAGAGAAAGGAATAGTCAGAAACATCACACTAGAAGGCTTGTAAGTCTCTCTTCTGTCTTCTGCCTATAACTGATTGGAATACCTAAAATGGGGCTACAGCGTACCCAGTGAATGAGGCTTCCTGCGGAGCCTCTGCAATACATAAAACTATAGGTAGAAACCTGAACCACATCCAGATCTCCAGAGATGAGAAATCTCCACTTGAAAGGATGAGCAGACCAGCCTGGAGCGGCTAGAATAACAAAAGATACTTCTTGAAAGAAACACCTACAGGAAAAATACAAAACAATAGAGGCAGATGGACTGTTACTACAAGAACAAACAAATCGCTTCCCTAGGAAACATCAAGGCAAGTGGTCGGGTCCTCTCAATGCAAACCCCTTCCAAGACTAAGACTCAACGGAAATACACGCTCTTTTGGTGAAATCTTTTGATGCACATAAGTTTCTAATTTTTAGTATGTTCCAATCATTCATTTTATCTTCTTTTGTGTGTGTGTGCAATTCCTGCAGTGTTTGGATAGTCTTTGTGTGCCCTGGATTAGAGCCCTTAAATGTATCCCTATGTTTTTATTGATGACCTTTATAATTCTGGGATTTACATTTAGATCTTTAAGCCATGTTGAGCTGGTTTTTGTACATGGTGTGAGATAAAGGTCTTGTTTCATTTTTTTGCATAGCGATTTCCAGTTTTGCCAACACCATCTGTTGAAGAGACTATCTCCTCCCCCACTCAATGTACTTTGGCCCTTTGTCAAAGATCAGTTGGCTGTATGTGGATGGGTTAATTTCATTGTACAAGTACCAGGCTGTTTTGACCATTGTAAAATTGTAGTAAATTTTGAAATCTGGGAGTAAGAGGCCTCCAACTTTGTTCTTCTTAAGCAATGCTTTGCTTATCCAGGTTCTTTTTCCTTTCCATCTAAAGTTTGTAATAGTTTTCCATCTCTTTAAAGAGTGTCGTTGGAATATGGATTGAGATTGCTTTATATTTGTAGACTGCTTTCAGTAGTATTGACATTTTCACAATGTTAAGTCTTCCTATCCAGGAACTTGGTATATTCTTCCATTTTTGTAAATTTCTTTTGGTTTCTTATAGTAGTGTTTTGTAGTTTTCTTTGTACAGGTCTTTTGCTTCTCTGGTTAGATTTATTCCTAAAAATTTCATCCTTTGGATGGCTCTCATAAATGGTATTGTTTTCCTAATTTCCTTTCCTTTCTTTTTATTTTTTTATCGTTTTTATTGTGAATTGAGTGATAGTTTACATGAGAGAACATCAGCTTTACACTCATCCTATTGTATTTCATTTCATTGAAATGATTACATGTATTATCCATGCATTATCATTCTTTTTTTGCTTCTGTTTCCTTTTTTATTTGTTTTTCTTGGATATACACCAAAACACTCAGGAATATATAATCATTAAAACAACCAAAGGGCATAACTGCAAGGCTTCCCCCCGGCTGCCAACACACAGCCCCTCTCCCTCCATGAGTCTAGAGTCTCCAGCTACTCCATCTTTCCACGTTGTCCTCTCTACCTCCATCTCTGGCATTGTTGCTTCTCTGAATAGGGTCCCACACTCCACTCCCATTCTTCTCCCTTTATGGTCCCAGAGTTCCCAGCTCCTGGACTGCAAGATCAACCACTCCCTTTTTTTTTTTTTTTTACAAAACGTCTACTTTTACATTTACAACAAACACAATCAGTCTAGATAACAATTACTCACTATTGAACCACAAGAGTATTATCCCCATCTGCTTTCACCAGCCCCATCTAGACAGGTTGAAAACAACTCAGTGGAGATTCTACCTTCCCCAACACCCTCTAAAACGAAACTCCCTCTTGAAAACTTGTAAGCCAGTCACTTTGTGCCTTTATGTTGTTGTTGTGTTGTGAAGTGCCATTGAGTCAGTTCCGACCCATAGCGACCCTGTAAAGGGTTTCTGAGGAGCAGCCAGTGAGCTTGAACCGATGACCTTGCAGTTCAAATGGCTTTGTAGTCTGGCGCGTTAACCCACAGCACCACACCAGAACTCTTGTGCCTTTATAGCCCCCCCCCCCTTTTAGGTATCCAATGTCAAGTTTGCCCATTCCTATCAACCCTGTGTACAGAGGGGTGAGAATGATCCTTGCTGTGAATATTCCTTCCCTCTTTTAAGCTACTACATCCATAAGTATAGGTCAAGTTCATCACAGTGTAGCTGATTACACATTTTTTTCTCTTCTTTCTTCCTCTAGTTGAGTTCTGATCATCCAGCCATTGAAGATAGGTCACATCTGCAAGTATGGACCTTCTTGTGCATCTCTCCTCACTTCAAATCAGCTGGACGCTTTACACTTTTCTCTAGCCCTCTGTGGCTATGTCACTGTGCATGGGCTCAGGAGTCACCAGGTAACACCATACCAACTAGATCTCACTCCAGATTGACAGGAGTCTATTGAACGTGGTCAGACTCAGCCCACATCTCCATTGCTGCTTTCCCCCCACTTCCCCTCATTGGTAGACCAACAGGGTGACCAGAAAAGTTACATGCCTGCTCATGTACTCCTTCCTTAGAGTTTTGGTCTTGGAAGGGGTTTGCCCTGAAGGGAATTGATTGCTTGCCTTGATGGCTCCCCAGCTAACAACTTGCTTATTCTTGTAGTAGCCAATCATACTGCCATTTCTGTTTTGTTGTTTTCCTGATGATCTTTCTTTGAAGATGTATCTTCTGTCACTCTAGCTGTTCCAGGATGGTCTGCTTGTCCTTTCCAGTGGGAATGTCCCACCTCAGAAGGTTCTGGATGGGGCTTAGGATTACATCTAAGGTTCTATATACTGAAAAGGCTCCGTAAGAGATCTATTTCACTGGGCAAATTGTAGAACCCCTTTTATGTATTCCAATCAAAACTGAAGACAGGCTTACAAGCTTTCTGTACTCATGTTTCTCGACATTCCTTTCTATCCCACTCAAGTGTCTATTTTACCATAGTAGGCAAGGGAAACCAATATCCATAAAGACAGTCCAGCATCTTAACATTATTTTCTCTCTTTTACCCATTCAGACTATGCCTCAATCCATGTATCATACAGCCCAATTGTTCCAAGGTTAATGCATACATCACTATTTACCTCTGTCCCATTTAGCCCATGCAAACCTGCCTAACTGTTCTCCTATCTGCCTTGTTCTTCCATTCCCCTCACCCTTATTATGTATTTCCACCATCGATGTTTATGTGTTCAATTTCATTTTTGACAATTTCTAATTTTCCTAGAGTCACACTTTGTACATTCCATGTCATGATTATTAATGGATGTTTACAGCTGTTTCTTTTCATTTTGAGTTGTGCCCCGCAAGCTTTACTCCATTCACATCATCATGGTCAACTCTAATTTGAGGAGGCAACTCTTCCCCAGTTTCATTTTGAGTGCCTTCCAACCTGAGGGGCTCATTTTCTGGCACTATATCTGATAGAGTTATTCTGCTATTCATAAGGTTTTCAGTGAATAAATATTCAGAAGTAGTTTGTCACTCATTCTTCCTACTGAAGCTGAAGAAAATGAAAACAAGCCCATGAGAGCCAATATATGACCTTGAATATATCTCACCTGGATATAAAGATCATCTGAAGAACAGGTTTGATACATTAAACATGAAAGACCAAAGACCAGAAGAGCTGTGGGATGACATCAAGAACATCATACAGGGAGAAAGCAAAAAGTCATTAAGAAGACAAGAATGAAGGAAAAGGTCAAAATGGATGTCAGAAGAAACACTGAAACTTGCTCTCCAGTATAGAGATGCTAAAGCAAATGGAAGAAACGAGGAAGTACAAAAGCTGAACAGAAAATATCAAAGATCAGATGGAGAAGATAAAGTCAAATATTAAAACAAAATGTGCAAAGATCTGGAGTCAGAAAACCAAAAAGGAAGAACACGCTCAGCATTTCTCAAGCTGGGCTAACTGATGAAAAAATTCAAGTCTTGATTTTCATTATTGAAGGATTCTTTGGGCAAATTATTGAATGGTGCAGGAAGCATCAAACGAAGATGGAAGGATAACTACTACCCAGTTTTTGTTACAAAACTTCTACCTTTATAATTGTGACAGTCGCAATTAGTCATGATAACAATTATTCATTATTGACTAGTAAGAATCTTATCCCCATCTCTTTTTAAAAAAATGTTTTATTGTGAATTGTGTGATAGTTTACATGGGGATACATTAGTTTTACATTAATCTTATCGTATATCATTTCAATGTCATGGTTACAATCCCCTCCATGTGTCATCAACCAACCACAGGGTATACCCTGCAAGCCTGCCCCCACCCCTACCCCCCAGTCATCAGCACACAGCCCTTCTCCCTCTCTGGGTTTAAAATCGCCAATGCTCAATCTCTCCACATCATCGTTTGAGCCTCCATCTCTGGCATCATTGCTTCTCTGGGTAGGGTCATGCTCTATGCTCTTCTACCTTGATGGCCCCAGGGACCTCTGCTCCTAGAGTGAAAAGTTGATCACTCCCCTCCTTGCTACATAACTTCTACCTTTACATTCCCAACCCCCACAATCAGTCCTAATAACAATTATTCACTACTGTATCACAAGAGACCTATCTGCATTTCATTTCATCATCCCCTCCTAGACAGATTGGATACTACTCAGTGGAGATTCTGCCTTCCTCCAGGCCCCCCGGCTCTAGGTTCCCTCTTGAAAGCTTGTAAGCCAGTCACTTCTTGCCTTTATAGTCCCCCCCCCCCCATTTTGGGTAGCCAATGTCCAAGTCAGTCGCCCATCCCTGTCTCCTCTGTTTGTGGAAGGGTGGGAATGATCCTTGCTGTAAGGATTTGTTCCCTCTTTTGAGCTACTGCATCCATAGGTGTAGGTCAGGTTCATCAAATTGTATCAGATTACTCTTTTTTTTTCCCTCTTCTTTCTTCTTCTGGTTGAGCTCTGATCATCCAGTCATTGAAGCCAGGTCAAGTGGGTATTATCTGCAAGTATGGGTGTTCTTGTGCATATGCCCTCTCTTTTTAAATCAGCGGAATGCTTCACTCTCCACATTGTAGGGCTTAGCTCGCCGCTTCATTGCTGTTTTTCCCTCACTTCCCCTTATTGGTGACGAGCGTGGTCACCGTGTATTCCCATTGAGTCCTAGTCTTGGAAGGGTGCTTCCTATGAGGGGACCCGCCCACTTGCCTTGATGTCTCCTGGGTGAGCAGCTTGCTTGTCCTTGTAGTAATCAGTCGGTCCGCCTATATTGTTTTGTATTTTTCCTGTTGGTCTTTCTTTCAAGAAGTATCCTCTGTTCTTCTAGCCCCTCCAGGCTGGTCTGCTTGTCCTTTCAAGTGGAAATTTCCCTTCTCTGAAGATTCTTGATGCTGTTCAGGATTCCACGTATTGTCTTATGTAATGCAGAGACTCCACAGGAAGCCCCTTCACTGGGCACGTTGTAGCCCCATTTTAGGTATTCCAATCAGTTATAGGCAGAAGAAGGACTTACAAGCTCTCTATGGTGATATTTCTGGCTATTGCTTTCTTTCCCCGTCAAGTATCTATTTTATAATGGTTTGCCAGGGAATCCAAGATTCATAAGACAGTCAAGCATCTTAACATTATTTCCTCCCTTTCCCCCATTCCAACCATGTCTCAATCCCTGTATCCCAGAGCTCTGTTGTTCCAAGGTTGTGCATACATCACTATTTACCTCTGCCCCCCTTAAACCATGCAAACCTTCCTAATTGTGTTCCCACCCACTTTGTCCTTCCAATCCCTTCACCCTTCTTGTATATTGCCCCCTCCATAGCACCCAAACTGTCCTGTGTCTGTTCCCTACCATGTGCTCCACCTAGCCCTCCTTCTCCTCAACCTACCCCCACATCCCAGTATCCAGCAAAGAATCCTCCCCCTTTAGTATGGGTTCTTTTTCTTAGTCTTTTATAGTAGTGGTCCTATGCAGTATTTCTCCTTTTGTACTGACTAATTTCACTCAACATAATGTCCTCAAGGTTCATCCATGTTATGCGGTGGCTTGCAGCTTCCTTGTTATTCTTCAAGGTAGCATAATATTCTATTGTGTTTATGTACCATAGTTCTTTTATCCATTCTTCAGTTGATGGGCACTTTGGCTGTCTCCATCTTTTTGCTATTGTAAATAGTGCTGCTATGAACATTGGTGTGCATATATCTACTCGTGTTATGGCTCGTATTTCTTGTGGGTAAATACCAAGTAGAGGAATTGCTGGATCATAAGGTAATTCTTGTTCCAACCTTCTAAGGAAGAACCATTTTGCTTTCTAGAGAGGTTGGACCATTTTTCAGTCCCACCTGAAATGCAAAATGTTCCTATGTTCATGAGGGACATTGGTCTATAATTTTCTTTCTTAGTGATGTCCCTCCCTGGTTTTGGTATGAGGGTTATGCTTGCTTCATAAAATATATTAGGAAGTTTTCCATCCTCTATATTCTGTAATAATTTGGGTAGAATTGTGACTGCTCGTGCCTGAATGTTTGGTAGAATTCTCCAGTGAAGCCATCTGGGCCTGGACTTTTTTTGGTTGGGAGTTTTTTGATGACCTGATCAATTTCTTCTTTTGTTATGGGTCTGTTCAGGTTTTCTACTTTGGTGTTAGTAAGTTTAGGTTGTTGTTGTTGTTGTTAAGTACTGTGGAATCAGTTCTGACTCATAATGACCTAGCACAGGGTTTCTGAGACTGTAAATCTTTACGGGAGCAGAATGTTTCATCTTTCTCCTGTGGAACCGCTGGTAGTTTCAAACTGCTGACCTTGAGGTTGGCAGCTCAACTGGTAACCACTACGCTACCAGAGCTCCTTTATGTAGGTTAAAGTTTATTTTATCAGAGATTAGTACTGCCACTCCTGTTCGTTTTTTATTGCAATTTGCTTGGTATATTTTTTGTGGTGTTGTTGCTTTCTTTGTCTGTGTGTCTTCATTTGTTGAGTTCATGCTTTTTGTGTTCTTTCTTGTGAGTTTCCTCATAGGTTTAATGTTTCCATGTTCTTCTTGGATTTTCATTTTCTTGGTATGTTGTGAGTGTTAATTTTCTTTGAGGTTGCCTTATAGTCCATTAACTTTTCTCTCCATTTAGTGCAGTCTATTTTATCCTGTAATCTACCTGACCTTCTCACCATCTGGATCTTTGTTCCTACGTGTTTACCTTCTTTGCATTGTAAGTGTTTGGATCATAGACTGACCTCCCAGATTCTCTGAGTTTGTTCTTATAGTTTAGTTCTTTTCTAGGCTCTTCCTTCTGCCGAATTAATTCTGGGAGGTGCTGACACGTGTGTCAATCACTGGTTATTGTCTATTCTTGTTGATTCTCAGTCCACAGAACTCCCTTTAGGATGTTTTGTAGTGTAGGGTTGGCTTTGGAAAAATCCCTTAGTTTCTATTTGTTCTGGAATGTTTTGATTACACAACCATATTTGATTGATAGCTTTGCTGGATTTAGGATTCTTGGTTGGCAGTTTTTTTTTCTTTCTTTCAGGGTTTTATATATGTCTCCCCATTGCCTTCTTACTTGCATGATTTCTGCTGAGAGATCCGAGGTTAATCTGACTTGCTTGCCTTTGTATGTAACACTTCTTTTTTCCCTAGGTTCTTTCAGGAGTGTCTCCTTATCTTTGATTTTGGAGAGCTTGATTATGATATTTCTTGGTGATTTTCTTTTGGGGTCTATCCTTCCTGGGGTTCGTTGAGCTTTTTGAATGTTTATCTTTTCACTTTTCAGGGTGTAAGAGTAATTTTCTTCCAGCAATTCTTTAATTATTTCCTCTGTGGACTTGTGTGATTCTTCTTGTTCTTGAATGCTGGTAATTCTTAAGTTATTCCTCTTTATGTTGTCCAACATGAATCTTAGACCTTTTTCAGATTTTTTTTTAATGCTCTTTTATCTTAGTGGTATTGAGAAATTTGTCTTCCAGCTCTCTAGTTCTGCCTTCCATCTCTTCTATTCTACTCCTTTGCCCTTTCAGAGTATTGTCTATTTCTGATATTGTATTATTGATCATCTGGACCTCTTTCTGTAGGTTTTGAAATGTTTCCAATGCTGTATTTGTCTTATTTGATTGTTCCTGTAGTGCTTTCCTGACTTATTCCTTATTTTTCTCAACTCCATTGTAAAATGTTTTGAAACATTTTATTATCATTTTTCTGAATTCCTTCTCAGGCATTTCCAAAGCCTGCCCTCCTTCCAGAATGTAGTCCAGATCTACCTCTAGGTCATTTGTCTCAGACATTTTATCCTGTTTCTGGACATGTGCTGATAGGTCATCTGCTTTTGTTTTTTGGACATGTTTAGTGGTTTATCTGTGGCCTTAATATTTAGTTGAGTATGTGTTTTGGTAATTTTTATGGTTTCTGATGGCTTCCAGTTAGATGTGATCAGGATTTGGGCTTCCCTTTTCACTCTTCTTATTACTTAACTCAGACTAACTTTCACAGGTGATGTCTGCCTCCCTGATGTATTGCAGTTGGTATTTGTTCTTTCCTGGGTTTTGGTGTTTTATAGAGTGTGGTTGTAGCTTGACTATATGGCAGCAGTTGCTGTCTCTTTTTAGGTAATATAGGGAGAGAAAGAGTTCCCCAATGGTAGAAGGGGGAGCATACAACAGCAAAACAACACCAGTAAAAAAAATAAAAAAATGAAAAAAATAAAAAAGCAACAACAGCAATAAGACAAAACTAGGCTGAATACTGAAGTCTATAATCACAGAAAAGGGAGAGGATGGAGAGGGAAAACAAAAAAATCCTTAGCCTAATATGTATACGACTTAAATGTCCTCACTTCTCATTTGTCAGTTTGTCTTTCTGTGTTGGTTTTTGAGTTTCTGTGATTCTGAAAGCTAAGCCACCGGTATTTTAAATACCAACAGGGTCACCCATGGTAGACAGGATTTAGATGAGCTTCCAGACAAAGACAGACTATGAAGAAAGAGTGAAGAACTGTTGACAAATATTTAGTCACTGAAAACCTTATGAATAGCAGAGAAACACTGTCAGATATAATGCCAGAAAATGAACCCCTCAAGTTGGAAGGCACTCAAAATGCAAGCCACTCACTTCGTGCCTTTATCACCCCCTCCTTTCAGGTAGCCAATGTCTAAGTTGCCCATCCCTATCTATCATGTATACAGAGGCTATAGGATTGATACTTGATTTAAAGACTCCCTCTCCATTAGTATTTTGAGCTACTATAACCATAAGTATAGGTCAAGTTCATCAAATTATAGCAATTTACACTCGTTTCATTTATCAAATATTATTTGTTTGTTTTACTTTCTTCTAGTCAATTCTGATGATCAAGCCATCATGGCTAGGTCAAATGGGTACCATCTGCAAGTTTGGGCACTCTTGTGTGTCCCCCCTCACTTCATATCAACTGGATGCTTCAATCTCAGTCCTCCGTGGCTGTGTCCTTCTCCATGGACTTAGGTGTCTTCAGATCTCACCACACTTTGGACCAACCAACCCTTCCTCTTCTCTCTCTCATCTTCAGGTCAACAGGCATCTATGGAACATGATTGAACTCAGCCCACTTTTTCATTGCTGTTCCCCCACCCCTTCCACTTACCAGTAGACCAATGTGGTCACCAGTAAGCTTACATGCCTACTCATGTGTTCCCTTTGAGTTTCAGTCTTGGATGGGGATTTTTGTCCTGAAGGGACTTAATTGCTTGCCTTGATGGCTTCCCAGCTTCCCCTACTTTCTCTTGACTACAGCCTTCAACATGAGTTGCACCTCAATGTAAAGAAGATGAAAATGATCAACACTGGAACAATAAATAACATCATGATAAACAGAGAAAAGATTGAAGTTGTCAAAGATGTCATTTTGCTCAGATCAACTATCAACACTCATGGAAGCAGCAGTCAAGAAATGAAATGACATATATTGCATTAGGCATATCTGCTGTGTTCAAGTCAGCTTGAAGGACTAATGTATGCCTGACCCAAATCACAGTATTTTCAATAATCTCATATACATGCAAAAGTTGGACAGTGAATAATAAGGAAGGCTGTAGAAGAATTGGTAGAGTTGAACTATGATGTTAGGAGAAAATATTTAAAGTACCATGCTTTAGTTTCAGAGAGTGTGGGGGAAGGAAGAATCCTCACTGAATAGTTTTCATCTTGTCTAGATGGATCTGTTGAAAGGAGATATGGCTAAGGTTCTTTTGATTCAATAGTTAGTAAATGTTAGCATAACTAATTGTGATTGTGACAACTGTAAAGGCAGAAGTTGTATAACAAACTGGGGGTGGGGGGAGTAGGTAATATTATATTCCAGAAACAGAGGACTCTAGGACCATCAAGAGTATTGCTAACCAGAGAAGCATTTATATCAGAGATGGAGGCAGACATGAGGACATGGAGAAAAGGGACAGCTGAGGCCTCTCAACTCATGGAAACAGAAAAGCTGTGTGCTGGCAGCCAGGAGGCAGGCTTTCATTATGTGCCCTTTGGTTATTTAAGTGATTATTCCTGCATGTTTTTATATACATCAAGTAAAAGGGATGGGAGAAGCATAGAGGCAAATACTGTTAACTGATGCTGCATGAAGGGGATTGTAATTATTGCAATGAAACAAAGTATGATTAGTTGAGTGCAAAACTGATGTTTCCCATATAAACTATCACTCAATGCACACACAAAAAAAGCTTTTTTAAAAAAGGAAAAACAAAAAAGATGGAAGAAATAAACAGAGTCACTGTACCAAAAGGAAATGGTTGATGTTCAACCATTTCAAGAGTAAGCCAATGATGCTGATGAAAGAAGTCCAAGGTTCATTGAAGGAATTGGCAAAGAACTAGTAATTGATGGGAAAAAAAACTGAAATCTATCAAGAAAGTGAGGTGGCACAGGAGGCACTCACTCATGTATGCCAAGAAATTTGGAAGACAACTTATCTGGCCGACTGATTGGAAGAGAGCCATATTTGTGCCCGTTCCAGAGAGAGGTGACCCAATGGAATGTGAAAATCATCAGACAATGTCTTTGATATCCAATGCAAGTAAAGTTTTACTAAAAGCAATACCGAAATGGAAACGGCTACAAGCATAAATTAACAGAAAACTTCCAGAGGTCTAAGCTGGATTAAGAAGAGGCCATGGAAGGAGGGATATCATTGCTGATGTCCTATGGATCTTGACTGAAAGCAGAGAATATCAGAAAGATGTTTACCTATGCTTTATTGACTACACAAAGGCTTTTGATTGTTTGGATCATGACAAGCTATGGAAAACATTGCAAAGTATGAGTATTCCTGAACACTGAGTTGTGTTCATGAGGAATCTGTAGTTGTTCGAACAGAACATGGGAACACTGAATAGCTTAAAATTTTAAAAGGTGTGCAACAGGGTTATATTCTTTCACCATACTTATCCAACCTGTATGCTGAGCAAATAATACGAGAAGCTGGGTTCTATGAAGAAAAACGTGGCATCAGGATTGGAGGAAGACTCATTAACAACCTGCGATATTCAGATGATACAACGTTGTTGCTGAAAGTGAAGAAGACTCAAAATATTTATTTATGAAGGTTGAAGAGCACAGCCTTCGGTATGGATTGCATCTCAATGTCAAGAAAACAAAAATCCTCACCACTGGACCCATAAATAACATTCTTATCAACGGAGAAAAGATTGAAGTTGTCAAGGACTTCATTCTTCTCGGATCAACTATCAACACTCATGGAAGCAGCAGTCAAGAAATCAAACAACGTATTGCATTACGCAAATGTGCTACACAAGTCTTTTTTTAAATTGTTGAAGAGCAAAGATGTCAGCTTGAAGACTTAAGGTGCACCTGACCCAAGCCATGGTATTTTCGATAACCTCATATGGATGTGAAAGCTGGACAGTGAATAAGGAAGATCATAGAAGAATCGATGCTTTTGAGTTATGGTGTTGGAGGAGCATATTGCAAGTGCCATGGGCTGCCAAAAGAACCAACAGATCTGTGTTGGAAGAAGTGCAGCCAGACAGCTCCTTGGAGCCCAAGATGGCCAAACGTCATCTCTCATACTATGAACATACTGTCAGGAGGGACCAGTTGCTGGAGAAGGGTATCATGTTTGGTGAGGTGGAGGGTCAGAGGAAAAGAGGAAGACTCCCAGCGAGATGGACTGGCAAAGTGGCAGCATCAATGGGCTCAAGTGTGTCAACGATAGTGAGGTTGGCCCAGGATCAGGCAGTGTTTCTTTCTGCTGTGCATAAGGTCACTATGAGTTGGTACTGACTTGATGGCACCTAACAACAACAACAACAACAACAAATACAGGGCACACAGAGATTACCAAACCTTGTGAAATTGCACAAACAAAATAGACGATTGGAACATACTAAGAATTACAAACTTATGTGCATCAAAAGACTTCACCAAAAGAGTAAAAAGGGAGCCCACAGAATGGGAAAAAATCTTTTGCAACGATATATCAGACAAGGGACTAATTTCTAAAATCTATAGGAAACTACAACACCTCTACATGAAAAAGACAAATAACCCAATTTAAAAATGGGCACAGGACATGAACAAACACTTCCAAGGGAGAGATTTGGGTAGCCAACAAACTTATGCAGCAATATTCAGGATCATTAGCTATTTGTTCTTGTTAGGTGCCATCGAGTCAGTACTGTCTCATAGAGACCTTATGCATAGCAGAACGAAACACTGCCCGATCCTGGGCCAACCTCACTACTGTTGCCTCACTTGAATCCATCGATGCTGCCCTTCAGAAAACAACACTTTTCTTGCTTCTGCTACAAATCCCACAATCAGTAAGCCTTCTATACTTATTGATGTTCCTTTATATGTAGTTCAGATCTCCATCCCTTGAAGGGACCATCCCATGAACCTGCTTCATCTAGTATTTTGTATTTATTGCTGGTGGAGGGCTGCAGGGTGCCTCTCCCTAATCTGCCATCAAGCCCGTCCATCTTCTTTTGATGCTTTGTGCATCATTCCATATTTTGCCCATGTTGTTGTTGTTAAGTGCCATCAAATTGGTTCCTATCATAGTTACCCTTTATAGGGTTTCCAAGAAGTGGCTGGTGAGTACGAACCACCAACCTTGTGGTTCAAATCAACCTTGATAATTAGTGCTTTATTCCACAGCATCACACCAGGACTCCATTTTGCCTACATAATCCTTTAATATTTCAAGTTGAGGCTTGAATTTTTTTCCAATTCCCTCAGCTTGAGAAATGCTGGGCGTGCTCACCCTTTTTGGGTTTCTAGTTCCAGTTCTCAGCACATTTTGTCATAGTATTTGATCTTGTTTTCTCAAGGTGCTCTTTGAATTTTTCTATTCATCTCTTTTATCTCCTCATTTTTTTCTATTTGCTTTAGCATCTCTACATTGGAAAGCATGTTGCAGAGTCTCCTCTAACATCTATTTTGGTCTTTCTCTTCTTTCTTGTCTTCTTAATGACCTTTTTGCTGTCTTCCTGTATGATGTTCTTGATGTCATCCGACAACTTTTCTGGTCTTTGGTCTTTTTCATCTAATGCATCAAAGTTGGTCTCTAAATTCAGGTGGGATATATTAAAGATCATATTTTTGCTCTCATGGACTTGTTTTAATTTTGTTCAACTTCAACCTGAACTTGCATATGAGCAATGGATGGTCTGCTCCACAGTCTGCCCCTGGCCTTGATGATATGGTGTTTTCCTACCACATATTTCCACAAGTGGGGTCAGTTTAACTTCTGTGTATTCTATCTGGTGAGGTCCCTGTGTACATCATCTATTTTTTTTTGTTTCAAAGGTTTTTTGCATTTGGGAGTTCTTTGGTCTTGCAAAATGCTATCATGCAATCTCCAGCATCATTTGTATCACCAAGGCCATGTTTTCTAAATATTGATCCTTCTTCTTTGTTTTCAACATTTGTATTCCAATTGCCAGTAATTACTAACACATTTTGATTGTATGTTTGATCAATTTCAGACTGAAAAAGTTGGTTTTGTTTTTTTGTTTTTTTGTTTGTTTGTTTAGTGCCATCAAATTGGTTTTGATTTATAGTGACCTTGTATAAGGTTTCCAAGGAATGGCTGGTGAGCTGGAACCACAGACCTTGCAGTTCAAATTGACCTTGTAATCCAGCACATTAATCCAACACTGACACAAATTTCAGACTGAAGAATTTGGTAGAATTCTTCAATTTAATCAACATTGTCTTTTGAGGTTTGGGCATACATTTGAATAATAGTGGTATTAACTAGTCTTCCTTGTGGTGGTAGTGGTGGTCATGTGTGCTGTGGAGTCAGTTCTGACTTATAGTGACCCTGCGTAGGGTTTCCGAGGCTGTAAATCTTTATGGGAGCAGAAAGCTTCATCTTTCTCCTACAGAACGGCTTGTAGTTTCAAACTGCTGACCTTTAATTCTTCCTTGTAGGCATATGGATATTATCCTATCACAGACAGCATTGTACTACAAGCAAAGTCTTGATTATGTTCCCTTGGAAGATGAATATGATGCCATTTCTCTTCAATGTCATTCCTTGCATAGTAAACTATCTAATTGTCAGATTCAAAATGGCCAATACCAGTCCATTTCAACTCACTAATGCCTAGGATATCGAAGTTTATGTGTTCCATTTCATTTTTGAAAATTTCCAACTTTCCCAGATTCATCCTTTGCACATTCCATATTCCAATTATTAATGAATGTTTACAGCCTGTTTCTCCTAATTTTGAGTTGGGCCCCATCAGCAAATGAAGGTCTCAAAGGATTTATTCCATTTCCATTATCACAGTCAACTCTACTTTGAGGAGTCTGCTCGTTGCCAGTTGTATTTTGAGCGCCTTCCAACCTGAGGGGTTCATCTTCTAACACTATATCTGACAATGTTCTGGCGCTCTTCATCGTGTGTCAGTATTTATTATTCTGGTGCTAACAGTGTTCTACTGATATTCATAAAGTTTTCAGTGACTAAATAATTTGGATGTAGTCCATCTCATTCCCACTCTTTCTTCACCTGGAAGGAAGCTCCCCTGAAACTTATCCACCATGAGTGCCCCTGCTGGTATTAAAAATACCTCTGGAATAATTTCCAGAATCACAGCAACCTCAAAGACACCACAGAATGACAAAGTGACAGATGAGTGGTATAATCGAAGGAAAGGTCTTCAACAAAACCAAAAGAAAACCAAAAGACCAGACACTAGTGTTGAAGTATAAAAGGATCTAGGCACCTAACAACAACAACAACAATAACAATACCCCAAGGAGATTTTCTAATCACCCCGCAGAATAAAAATAAAATTTCAGTACTATTCATATATTAAAGAAAGTAATAATAATATTCTGAAAATAAAGCAAAGTTTTTGTTGTAAATTGCTGTCAATTCAGTTCCAACTCATGGTGACCCTGTATAGGGTCCCCAAGAATTGGCTGGTGGGTTTGGCCTGGCGATCTTGTGGTTCAAAGTCCAGTGCTGATTCTACAGCGACAAACCAGGGGTCCAAAACAAAGTATAAGAGGTCTATCGTTGATCTAGTTTCATATAATCATAAAAGATAGAAATAAAACCAACTAAGAGAATTTTAAGAACACCATAAAATCTGCAAAAGATACAATTTTGGGCAACTATTATAACTGGGAGTCCTGGTTTAGTGCTGCTGGATAATGCACTAGATTGTAAGATCATTTTGAACCGCCAGGAACTCCTCAGACGCGCTATACATGGTCGGTATAGGTCGAAACTGACTCAACTGCACTTAACAACAGCAACAATAACAATATATCATGTAACTGGTATATAGTTTTATAGTATTGATTTGCTTTATAGTGTTTTGGGTTTTGTTTTTAGAAATGAAGTTTTTGTTGTTGTTTTTTAATCTTTTTATTGTGAATTGAGTAAAGGCTTAGGGAACAGATCATCAGTCGTACACTCAGCAAATAATGCATTTCATGTTATTACAGTTGTTGCAATCCCTTCCATATACCATCACTAAACACTATTCACTTTAACTCTTGCACTCTGCCCTGTTTCTTCCACTACCTTCATCTTTGTTGTGTCAGCCTCTGTCTTGCTGTACATTGACTTCCCCATAATCCAAGTTAATATGTGTCTACTCTCTACTCAGTGAATAATTTTCCCTTCCCTCTTACCACAGGTAACCATCATAAAATGTTTCTTTTATCAAGAAAAGCTTGTCCTAGTTTTTTTTTACAACAGTGTTCTCATACAATATCTGTCCTTTTGTGGCTGACTGATTTTATTCAACATAATGTCCTCCAGGTTCATCTATGTTATGAGGTGTTTCACAGATTCATTATTCTTCAATGTTGCAAAGTATTCCATTGTGTATATGTACCAAAGTTTGGTTAATTATTCATCTGTTGATGGGCATTTAGGCTGTCTCCATTTTTTGCTATTGTGAATAGTGCTGCACTGAACATGGGTGTGCATGTATCTATTTGTGTCACGGCTCTCAGTTCTTGAGGATATATACCAAGTAGAGAAATTGGTGGGTGATACAGACCAAATCATCTGAGAAGATGGATTATATGAAGAAAAATGTGGCATCAAGATTGGATATGCAGATGATACAACCTTTCTTGCTCAAAATGAAGAGGACTTAAAATGCTGATGATGACCAAAGATCACAGCCTTAGGTACAGGTTGCATCTCAATGTAAAGAAAACAATAGTACTCACCTCTGGTCCAATAAACAACATCCATATAAATGGAGAAAAGATTGAAGTTGTCAAAGACTTCATCTGTCTTGCATCAATCACCAACACTCATGGAAGCAGCAGTCAAGAAATCAAATGACATATTGCAATATGGAAATCTGCTGCCCAACACCACTTTAAAGTGTTGAAGAGCAAAGATGTCAGCTTGAGGACTAAGGTGCACCTGATCCAAGCCATGGTATTTTCAATATGGAGCAGCTGGGGACTCTAGACCCAGAGAGGGAGAGGCGCTGTGTGCTGACGACTAAGGGGCAGGTTTGCGGGGTATACCTTTAGGTTGCATGGAGAGAATTGTAATCATGGTAATGAAACGAAATACGATAGGATGAATGTAAAGCTAATGTTCTCCCATGTAAACTATCACATAATTCACAACAAAACATTAAAAAAAAAAAAGTTGGACAGTGAATAATGAAGACTGTAGAAGAATTGATGCCTTTGAGTTATGGTGTTGGAGGAGAATATTAAATGTACTATGGATTTCCAAAAGAACAAATAAATCTGTGTTGGAAGAAGTGCAGCCAGAGTGCTCCTTGGAAGCCAGGATGGCCAAACTTTGTCTCTCATAACTCGGACATATTATCAGGAAGGACCAGTCACAGGACAAAGATATCATGCTTCGTAAAGTGAAGGGTTAGAGAAAAAGGGGAAGATCCTCTATGAGATGGATTGTCACAGTGGTTGCAGTGATGGGCTCAGGTGTAGCAATGATTGTGAGGTTGGTCCAGGACAGGGCAGTGTTTTGTTCTGTTGTTCATAGGGTCTCTATGAGTCGGTACAGACTCGATGTCACTTAACAACAACAATGGTATTTCTATTTCCAACTTTTAGGATTATTTGTCTTCTTGTTGCAGAGTCCCTTGTGTAACATGTCATTGCCAAGCATTTGGCATTCCCTTTTTACTCTTATGATGAAATTTTTTGGTGCACATGAGTTTCTAGTTTGCCTACTGCTGTTTGTGTGTTGTCAGTTCTGTTTGATAGTGTATTTATGCCATGTATTAGATCTCTTAAGTGTGTCCCTATTTTTTCATTGATGATACTTATCATTCTAGGTTTCACATCTAGTACTTTAAACTACTTTGAGTTAGTTTTTGCCTATGGTGTGATTTATGGGTCTTGCTTAATACTTCTGCAAATGGATTTCCACTTGTGCAAGCACCATTGCTGAAGAGACTGTCTCTTTTCCATTTAATATATTTGGTCCTTTGTCAAAGATCAACTGAGGATATATGCCAATTGAGGGATTTATTTCTGGATTCTTACTTCTGTTCCACTGATCTATGTGCCTTTTATTGTACTGATGCCAGGTTGTTTTGACTACTATTTTGAGATCTGGAAGTAACAGACCTTCTACTCTATTTTTTTCTTTTTCAGTAATGCTTTGCTTATCAGAGGTCTCTTTCCTCTCTGTATCCAGTGAGTGATTAATTTTTCCATCTCTTGAAAGAATGATGTTGGAATCTGGATTGGGATTGTATTATAGCTGTAGATTGCCTTGGGTAGTGTTGACATTTTCACAATGTTAAGTCTTCCTATCTACAGGCATTGATACATTCTTCCATTTTTTATAGGTCTCTTCTGGTTTATTGTAGTAGTGTTCTGTAGTTTGCTTTGAAAAGGTATTTTGTTTCTATGGTTAGATTTATTCCTAATTATTTAAAATTTTATGTTGCTGTTGTAAATGGTATTTTCTTTATTTCCTTTTCAGAGCTGTCTTTATTAGTGTACAGGAATTCAATTGACTCTTGTTTGTTGATCTTGTACCATACCACTTTGCTGAATCTTTAAATAAGTTCCAATAATTTTCTAGCTAAATCTTTGGGATTTTCTATGTATAGAATCATATCATTTGAAAATAGAGTCAGTGTTACTTCTTTTTTAGCCAATTAGGTTGTCTTTCATTTCTCTTTCTTGCATTATAGCCCGGCTCAGCCTTCCAGCACAATAGTGAATGTTGTTGTTAGGTGCCATTGAGTTGGTACCAACTCATAGTGACCCTATGCACAACAGAATGAAACACTGCCCAATCTTCACAATTGTTGCCACGCTGAGCCCATTGATGATACCACTTTGCCAATCTATCTTGCTGTGGTCTTCCTCTTTTTCTCTGACCCCCCCACCTTTATCAAACATGATATCCTTCAGCAGCAACTGGTCCCTCCTGACAATATGTCTGAAGTATGAGAGACGAAGTTTGGCCATCCGGGCCTCCAAGGAGGACTTTGGCTGCACTTCTTCCAAAATGGATGTATTGGTTGTCTTGGCAGCCCATGGCACTTGCAATATGCTCCTCCAACACCATAACTCAAAAGCATCAATTCTTCTACGGTCTTACTTATTCACTGCCCAGCTTTTGCATGCATATGAGATTATTGACAATACCATGACTTGGGTCAGGCGCACCTTAGTCCTCAAGCTGATATTTTTGCTCTTCAACACTTTAAAAAGGTCTTGTGCAGCAGATTTGGCTAATGCAATACGTCATTTGATTTCTTGACTGCTGCTTCCATGAGTGTTGATGGTTGATCCAAGAAGAATGAAGTCCTTGACAACTTCAATCTTTTCTCTGTTGATAAGAATGTTGTTTATTGGTCCAGTGGTGAAGAGTTTTGTTTTCTCTACATTGAGACGCAATTCATACTGAAGGCTGTACTCTTTGATCTTCATCAATAAATATTTTAAGTCTTCTTCACTTTCAGCAAGCAAAGTTGTATCATCTGCATATCGTGGGTTGTTAATGAGTGTTCCTCCAATCCTTATGCCACGTTTTTCTTCATAGAACCCAGCTTCTCAGATTATTTGCTCAGCATACAGGTTGAATAAGTATGGTGAAAGAATACAACGCTGTCGCACACCTTTCTTAATTTTAAACCATTCAGTGTTCCCATGTTCTGTTCGAACAACAGCCTCTGGTCCATATGGCACTGTGGGTTAATGTTCTGGATTGCAAAGTCGGTTTGAACTCCAAGATTGGCTGTTCAAACTCACCAGTCTCTCCTTGGAATGCCTGTACAGGTTGCTATGGGTCAAGACCGACTTGATGACACTTAACAACAATAGTGAATAGGAGTGGTTTTAAAGGCATCCTTGTTTGTTTCCCACACATAAGGGGGATGCTTTCAGTTTCTTACCATTGACGGTAATGTTGGCTATTGGTTCTATATATATATGCCTTTAATTAGGTTGAGGAATTTCTCTTCTATTCCTATTTTTTTAGTGTTTTTATCTGGAATGGTTGATGGATTTTGTCAAATGCCTTTTCTGTGTCAATCAATATGATTATATGGATCTCATTCCATATGGATTATGTTGAGTGTTTTCTAATATGAAGCCATTTCTGCATACCTGGTATGAATCCCACTTGGCCATGTTGTTGTTTTTGTGTGCCGTGGAGTCGGTTCCGACTCATAGCGACCCTGTACAGGGTTTCCGAGGCTGTAAATCTTGCCAGGAGCAAGAAAGCCTCATCTTTCTCTCACGGAGCGGCTGGTAGTTTCGAACTGCTGACCTTAAGGTTCGCAGCCTGATTCGTAACCATTATGCTACCAGAACTCATGATGTATATTATATTTTTATATTGCAGGACAGTTAATTATTGATTACGGCCCTTCTACTAAAATGTCTCCATTCTGTGATGTATTGTAAATCCTAGTCTCTATGTCTGTGATTATGGATCTATTTTGAAGTCAGTTGCTAAGAAGTAAGGGTTGAGGTTGAGCTGCTTAACCCCTTGCACTCTGCTCCTCAGCCTGTTTGCAATGTGGTTGAAGGTGCAGCAACCACTCCAACCTCAGCCTCATCCAACAACATCAGCAGCAAACTCAGAGGGGAAAGGTTAAGGAGAAGAGGCCAGAGGTGCCTGGGGCATCTTCCAGCATGTCTATTCCAGTACCTGCATTTACACTTAAGGTTCATGTGAATGACATTATCAGTTGTCAGTGCCTGAATCAAGCATTTGTAGAAGTGTTTGTAAACTACATGAAGACTAATTCCACAGTAGTTAAATGCAATGGAGCAGTGTTGATAAAAGAGCCCCATAAGCTAGGGCTCAGCTTAACTATTATTGCATACAAAGAAGGCTATGTGTTGACACCACTGCCTTGGGAGACTGGAAAAATGCCAGTATAGTCATAAGCTACACTCTCACTGTTCCCACAAAGCCAAGCAAATATATGACTATTTGAAAAAACTGTTTTAATTACTGAGAAATTATCTGATGCCAAATCTCAACCAAGTGTTCAGTTTTCAAACACCTTAATTAAACTCCCTGACACCCATCATATTAACAATGTTATAGGTTATCTTACAGTCCTGTAACAATTTTTGAAAGTGGACAATTTTCTGTATATGATTGGAATTAGATGCAATAAATTACGTTTTAAAATCATTGAGTTTACTCTTCTTGCTGCAATATGTGTAAAAATAAATTCGGGAGGAAAATAATTTAAGGTGGATGGCTCTATTCAGATTTCTCTTCCCCTTAATTATCATTGTTGTTGTTAAGTGCCGTAGAGTGGATTCCAACCCATAACGACCCTGTATAGGGTTTCCAAGGAGCAGCTGGTGAGCTTGAACCACCGACCTTGCAGTTCAAATGACTTTGCAGTCTGATGCATTAGCCCACAGCACCACATGTGGGAGATAATATATCTGCTTGGAGATATGATATGAGCATGGGTGCTTGGATAAATCATGATCAAGATGTAGTCAAGGAATATAATAATCATTTAATTTAGACATGATGCACCACATTTAAGATGCCAGATAGCAGCTCTACTTTCAGGAACTAGAGGTATAAATAAAGGTTCTAAGTACATTACTGCCTACCACACAATGTTTCTTACAGCCATACTAGGGGGAGCTTATAGTTTACTGTGGGATAAACACTGGACCACAAGGTCGATTTGCACCACAAGGTCGGAAGTTCAAACTCACAGGTCAATGCTTGGGAACATTATACAGGGACCCTATGAGTAAGAATTGACTTGAAGACACTTAACATCAGCATAGTTATTGTCATAGAGGTTTTTTTGCTGCACTTATTTGTTATTACAGGAATAAGTGTGGTAGGAGTCCTGTTACGGTGCTGTAGGATAAGCATTCAACCTCAAGGTCGGTTTGAGCCACCAGGTCGGTGGGTGGTTCAAATTCACCAGGTGTTCCTTGGAAACCCTATACAGGGTCGCAGTGATTCAGAACTAATTTGATGGCACTTAACAACAACAACAACAAAGTGTGATACTCCATAGAAAAGAAGAAGACATGTCACTAGCCTTGAGGTCTAGAAAAGAGACCAAACTTCAGAACACATATAAACCACATCGTCATTATTAAGTGACAAATGAGGCACATCTGACCAGGGATAAAAACTCAGAAGGCACAATGGGATTAGAAAGAAGGACAAATGGAAACAGGAAACACAGGAAGAAGTAGGAAGAGCAGTCAATGTCATGAAACACAATATGTATGAGTTGTTGAACGGAAAACCCATTGCCTCTGTAAACTTTCACTCAAATTATAATGAAGTAATTTAAAAAAAAAAAAAAAAGGAAAACACTGGGGCACAGAAGCCAGGACTGTGTGACTTCTTCATCTTTTATCCTTCTGACATGCTTAGCAGGAGAAACCCCTCCCTGGATCAAATCGACCCTGTAGCCCAGTGCTTATCCCACAGCTTCACACCAGGGCTCCATAAACTACATTAGTTCAGTCAAAATTGCATTTAACAGCTCAAGATGGGTCACAGCTATTCAATGTCTAAAATTCTTCAACAACCCTCAAAAAAAGAATCATAAAAGGCCGAATCAGAAGAAAGAGTTTGCATGGTAAGAACTCGGAACAATTAAAAAATTTATACTGAAGATTTATCACTTCTGTCAATCAACCAAAGTAATTATTCAAGAAATGAAGCCGAGTCTTTGGAGCCCAATATAGGGTCTAATCAACCTCAACATATTCACAATCTATCCCTATCTCTAGGTGATGTTCAAGACTAAAAGGCGTATCTCACAGGTAATGAAGAGGTTTATGGGCGATCCCACATTCAGGAACAGCTTATGCATATCTACAGTCAGTCCATTGCATTCTTCAAACATCTGATCTTTTCTCTTCTCCTGAGCCATTGTTGTTGTTGTTAAGTGTCATCGAGTAGGTTCTGACCCTGTATAGGGTTTCATAGGGGCGACTGGAGCTTAAACTGCCAAACTTGTGACTCAAACTGACTTTGCAAGCCACAGTGCCACATCAGGACTCCCAAGCCATTACATATTGCTAAATCAGCTACTTTGACAAGAAAGGGACAGATAGTCTAAGAGTCTAAGGCCAGTTAATGGAACCAGTAACAGAGAGAACTCTATACAGATATTGTTGAAAATGCAAATGCATTCTCATGCACAGGCCCCAGATGCCAGAGAAGAGACTATTGCACTCCAAGGTCAGCCATTCCAATGTCAGATTGTAGCTGGTATTCTCCTAGCTTACTATAAGTGTGAGTCAAAAAGTATCCACAGTCTCATTGTAGAATTTATTTTAATCAACTTTTAGAAAAGACAAATATATCATTTTTTGACACAATCTCCTTGCTTTTCAATACATCTTGTCCATCTTCAAACAAGGTTTAGTATTCCATTATTTTTTAATGTTTTAGGCTGAGCTGCACACCATGAATGCACCGTTGTCTTCACTTCTTCACCAAAGATGAATCTTCATCCTTGAAATACTGCTCTCAGGGGACCAAACAGGTGAAAGGTTGATGGAGCAAGATCAGGACTATGGGGAGGATGCTTTAATAACTCAAAAGGAAGTTTTTTGCCGAGTGTCAACAATGAGGGCAAAGGTGCGTGGACATGCATTTTCATCCAAGATCACAGTGTCCTGGGATAGCAGTCCTCTGCATTTAGTCCAAACTTTAGGCTTCAGCTCTTCAGTGAGGCTCTCACTGTAATGAGCTTTGTTGATTGTTGAATCTTTTTCCTGATAGTGTTCTAATACTGGCCCTTGAGAATTCCAGAAACCTGTTAGCATCAATTTTCCAGCTGATGGTTGAGTTTTGAACATTGTCTTGGTCTGCAATTGAAGATGTTTCCATTTCATACTCTGCTATTTACTTTCAAGTTCGAAGTGATGAATCCATGTCTCATCACCAATAATATATTTTTTCAAAGAAACTTTTACCTTCCTTCTATTATCGATCCAAATTTTGTTTGCAGATGTCCGAACATTTCTGTTTATGCTCTTCCCTGAATTGTTTCAGCACACATCTCACACAATTTTTCAAAACCCAAGTCTGTCATGGATTATTTAATAGAAAGAGTCATGAGTGATTTGCCAGTTGTCTATTGGATAGAATCATTGAGCATGCACACTCAATGTTGTCACCAGTTGTGGATGTGGACAGGTGTTCTAAAGTAACCAGAGAGTGGATAATTTTTGATTAGCCCTTGCAGTGTCTGTCTCATATCCTGGAACCCTAAATGAAGCTATTGTAATAACCCCATGTTCATCAGAGCTCCAAGGGCATATCAGACCAGAGCACCCTGGAGATGTCCAAAGGGAAGCCTTCCCTTCATCCCAGAGCCTGGTTTGTATCTCTTGATGGAAAGCCAGTTGTCCAAGTGAGACATTCTTTCACATACCTGAAAAAGGGCAAGGAAGCCCAGGGCAATGACACAAGTCTGGACTCTGGAGTGGGCTTAAGTGAGCATCACTCAAATAGAAAGCTTGAGTGGAATAAAACATTCATCAAAAGCATGCATTAACCTAAAATTCTTTACTTAGAAATTTTACATCTGAGTAGTAATCATCATACAATGTCATTAAAATCACATATAGGCATTACTTTTCTAAAGATAATTCAAAATGGTTGCAGCAGTACATCGACAGGGAACTGAGAAAGATTGAAGCCGTATTCAGGTGAGGTATTGGAACAATGGATATCCCTACTGACATCAGATTAATTTTGGCTGAAAGCCAAGAATACCAGAAAGCTGTTTACTTGTGCTGTGTGAATCATGACAAGCTATGGACAACATTGCAGAGCACAGATATTACAGAGTTGCACTCATGAAGAACCTGTACACAGGCCAAGAGGCAGTCGTTTGAACAAAACAAAGAGACACTAAATGGTTTCAAATAAGGAAAGGTGTGTGTTAGGGTTGTATTATTTCACCACACTTATTTAATCTGTATGCTGAGTAAATAATCCAAGAAGTTGGATTACATGAAGAAGAATGTGGCATCAGGATTGGAAGAAGACCTGTGATATGTAGATGATACTTTTTTCTTGCTGAAAGCAAAGGGGATTTAAAATATTTACTTTTGAAGATCAAAGACCATATCCATCAGTAGGGGTTGCATCTCAATGTAAAGAAAACAAAAATCCTCACAATTAGGCCAATAAACATGATAAAAGGAGAAAAGATTGAAGTTGTCACCACTCATGAAAGCAACAGTCAAGAAATCAAATGATGTATTGCATTAGGCAAATCTGCTGCACAATACCTCATTAAAGTGTTCAGAAACAAAGATTTCGGTTTGAGAATGATGGTGTGCCTGAACCAAG
>NW_006408652.1:9257434-9259032 GCF_000296735.1 Chrysochloris asiatica | reverse complement strand
TGGAGGAAATTATAGTCATTGTAATGAAACAAAGTGTATGATTTGATTTGTTGAATGTAAAGTTGATGATCTGCCCTGTAAACTTTCACTCAAATCACAAAAAAACTTAAACAAACAAACAAAAACAATGAAAGGGAAAACGAAGGCAGAGGCAGGACCCAGAGATGAGAAAACTGTCCAGGATCCTACCAGCTAATGAGCTGACAAGGCAGGAGGAGGAGGTATGAGAAACTGGTGTGTCCAGCCCTACCAGCCCTAGAGGGAGTTCCTGTAGGACTAGGTGTTGTGTATGTCCAGTACATCCAATGTGGAAATAATTCATGCAGGTCCTAACAGAGGGGCAGCTTGGAGCAGGGTTGCTGGTTATGAGAGTTCTGGCTAATCTAGGGCTGGCCAGGGGCTGGCTTTATGCATGGAACTCTAAAGAAACAGAATTGCTTACCTTCAGACACCAGAGTGGTGCACCCAGTGCCTGACTCAATGGCATAGCTTCGCCTTTCTGGCAGAACAGGCTGGAGGTGGATGATGGTAAGGGCTAGCTATGCCTCCAGTCACCAGGAGCGTGTAGAGAGCAAGAGGGAATCGTCTCTTTCTTGCTGACTGTCACCAGTGTGCATAAGTGTTATGAGGTTACTGCTTAGATCCAATGCTGGTCACAAAATTAAAGATGGCGGTGCCAAGTCAGACCAGCCAACAGTTTACCCATGGCCCTAGTTCAACCTTTTCTCCTTATTAGTATTCAATCCACGTTTCTATCATTTCCTCTGAAACTCAGGGTTCTAGGATTATCATCTGTATCTGTTTCACTTGGTCTCTTATATCATTGTTGTAGAGGGTCTGTGTAGTGTGTCTGTCGAGTCTGCCATCATGCTGAAAGTCCTTGCTCTGTAGTTTTAAAATGAACAATTGAAAAAGAAGAATAAAATTTCTTTTTCAAGATACTATTCAAATGTAATGACATATTTTATGTTCAAATACAGTAAAAGTTTGAAGTCCTCAAAGAAAAGTTTGCACCTCATAGTCCACACTTTGTGTCACTGATGCAGACGTAAATAAAAACAGTTGGTCACAAGGAAATGAGATCAGTCCAATTGCCATTGCAGTCACAATCACTGTGATATCACTGCTTACTTAGAGTGTACTGCTTAAATGCAAGTGTGGGTGGGTGTATTATGTACGTCGCAGATAAGAAATTTGTGGGAAATGATCTTAAACAATTCCAAACGATTAAGAACTTACTATGGGAAGAACAAAAATGGGTCCTGGTAGCCCAGTGGATGAAGCATTAGCTGATCAGTCACTCTGAGGGAGAAAGATGTGGCAGTCTTCTTCTAT
Source organism: Chrysochloris asiatica (assembly GCF_000296735.1). NCBI lineage: Eukaryota > Metazoa > Chordata > Mammalia > Afrosoricida > Chrysochloridae > Chrysochloris > Chrysochloris asiatica. The sequence continues at coordinate 9,257,697 of NW_006408652.1, read as the reverse complement.
AAAGTTTACAAACTTGGAAAAGCTATGGGGTGGTTCCACTCTGTCCTGTGATTCAGAATCAACTTGATAACAGCAGGTTTGGTTTGTTCACGGAAACAGCAGTAGGACTGAGTCAGCCTGTGTCTGGGTCTAACTGTATAAGACCAAGTCCTCCACATTAACTTCTTTGTAGGACACAATGCTTATTAAATGTTATCAGTTGGAATCCACAAGATCACAGTGAGTTTTGGGATTATAAGCATGTTGTTGTTGTTGTCAGGTGC
>NW_006408652.1:9254683-9255633 GCF_000296735.1 Chrysochloris asiatica | reverse complement strand
TAAGCATTGAGCTGGTAACTGAAAGATAGGTAGTTGTTCCAAAGGAGAAAGATGAAGCTGTCTGCTTCCATAAAGATTCATAGCCACAGAAACTCTACAGAGCAGTTGTACTCTGTCCTATAGGGTTACTATGAGTCAGAATCAACCTGATGGTAACAACTATATAAACCAAACCAAAACAAAACAAATGCACTGATATTGAAGTAATTCTGACTGATGGTGAATCTGTCTAAGGTCTCTGAGGCTGTAAATCTTCACAGGAGCAGAAAACCTCATCTTTCTTCCATGGAGTGGGTGGTGGGTTTGAACTGCTGACCTGTAGTTAGTAGCCCAGTGCTTGTCCTACAGCTGCATGAGAGCTTATTATATGTATCATATTGTTGTTGCTAAGCACTGTCAGGTTGGTTCCGATTCATAAGGACCCTGTATATGGTTTTCAAGGTGAAATTATATATTAGAGTCCTGGTGTAGCACTGTAAAATAAACACTGAACCGCAAGGTCAGTTTGAACCCACCAGCTGCTCCTCTGGAACTGTGTACAGGATCTCTATGCCAAGAAATTTGGAAAACAGCCACCTGGACAATTATTGGAAGGGATCCATATTTGTGCCTATTCCAATGAGAGGTGAATGCAGAAATCATCCGACAATATCTTTAATATCACATGCAAGTAAAATTTTGCTAAAGATAATTCAAAAATGACTGCAACAGTACATTGACAGGGAACTGACAAAGGTTCAAGTTAGATTTAGACGAGGATGTGGAATGAGGGATATCATTACTGATATTAGATAGATCTTGACTGACAGCAGAGAATACCAGAAAGATATTTACCTTTGCTTTCAACTGTGTGGATCATGACAAACTATGGACAACACAGTGGAGAAGGAGCATTCAAGAACACTTAATCATGCTCATGACGAATAAAGAAGCAGGCAAGGGGACATTGA
>NW_006408652.1:9244041-9248438 GCF_000296735.1 Chrysochloris asiatica | reverse complement strand
CTCAAGTGTGGCAGCGGTGGTGAGGTTGGCCCAGGATCGGACATTGTTTTGTTCTGCTGTGCATGAGTCAGTTCCAACTCGATGGCACCTGACAACAACAGCAATGACACTTAGTAACAAAAACAACAAGGATGATTAGGAATCACTTCTTTCAACTTTGGTCAGCAATGATCTCTCCACAGCCAATTATGGCTAAGAAGACCTAAGACATCACAAAGCATCACATCTGACACCATCATAGGAAGAATTTAAGAGAGAAGGTACCTGGAATTCCTGAGCCTATGGACATTGACCTCGCCATGGAGGGCTAGAGCTGAGAGTGAAGCATCCAACTGATATGAAGTGCGGGGAGACGCACAAGAATACCCAAACTTACAGATATTACTCATTTGACCTAGCTTTGATGCCTCGATGACCAGAGCTTGACTAGAGGAAGATAAAGAAATTTGATAAAGGAGCAAGTGTAAATTGCTACAATTTGATGAGCTTGACCTACACTTATGGATGTTGTAGCTCAAAATACCAACCAAGAGAGAAGGAATCTTCACATCAAGGATCAAACCTACATTGCCTCTGTACACAAGGTTGCTAGGGACAGGCGACTTAGACATTGACTACCTAAAATGGGAGGATGGGTTCTATAAAGTCATGAAGTGGCTGATTTACAAGTTTTCAAGAAGGACTTGAGTTTCAGAGTGCCCGGGGGAAGGTAAAATCCCCACTGAATAGTTTTCTTCTTGTCTAGATGGATCTGGTGAAAGGAAATGGGGATAGGATTCTTTTGATTGAATAATGATTAATTGTTATCATGCCTAATTGCAATTATCACAACTGTAAATGTAGAAGTTGTGTAACATAAAGTGGTGAGTAGTAAGATTTGACCTTCCAGTAAAAGAGGACCCTAAGACCACCAAGAGAGGAGAGCATGAACAGAACGTGGGACGAAACCAGAGAAGCAGCGACACCAGAAATGGAGGCAGAGGTGATGGCATGGAGAGATTGAGCATTTGAGGACTTTATACTCATGGAAAGAGAAAGACTGTGTGCTTGGCAGCCAGGAGACTGGTTTGCAGAATATATACTTTGGTTATTTAAATGATTATATATTCATGAATGTTTTAGTGTACACCCCCCCAAAAAAAAAATCAGATGGAATAGAAGCAAATACTGTTAAATGGGGGAAAAAAAACTAAAAACATTACTGATCCATCATTCAAAATGAAAAAGGGCAGCATATACCTAAGGATAAGGAATGAGAAGGTGGATGGAATGGAAGTAGGAACCACAGTGAGGAAGCAGGACAACTGCTGTTGCATGGAGAGGATTGCAATTATTGAGATGAAGCAAAGTATATGATTTGTTGGATGTAAAACTGATGATTTAGCCTGTAAACCTTCACTAAATTCAAAATAAAAAGTTAAGGGGGAAAAAAAAGTTAATACAAACACTACAGTCGAAAGATTTGACTATATATTAAGCCGGGAATTGTTCATTCTATTTCCTCAAGATCAGTAACACTCATAAATTCATTTAGAGGTAAAACAAGAGCTATACAGCACCATGGACTTCCAGCTAAATGGTAAGGAATGTCCCTTACACAATAGTGCAGCCTGCAACAAACAAACAATCATCTGTTTTTATTTTGTGCATGATTGCTTGAATGTGACTTGATTAATTATTGCTTTAAAGGATCATTTATTTCAATTACGAAAAGAGAGAGAGAGAGAAGGCACCAAGGGAGGTAGGATGCTAACAATGCCAGCAGTAACATAGGTGAGGAACTACGACTTTCAACCACATCTCCCTTTCTTACTTGTAGTGACAGCCTCTGTCTGAATCAAAGGAAGCCAGGTAGTCAGTCCAGCAATGATACTGTCTTGAAAGCTCTGTCATGATTACACATTCTCAAGGTTGAATTATGAACATTATGGTTCAACTGATGGGTTTGTCTTTCTAAGTTTCACAAATTCGTTAATGTGGCCCCTTCTAGCTATCGTCTTAACTATTGTCTTCCACCACTCATTTATCAGTTTGTCATACCATGGTGACTTGCATGTTGCTGTGATGCTGGGAGCTATGCCACAAGTATTTTAAATACCAGCAGGGTACACACGTAGTGGACAGGTTTCAGCTGAGCTTTCAGACTAAGATAGACTAGGAAGAAGAAGAGGAGGGTTATTTCTGAATGTTTAGCCACTTATGAATAACAGTGCAACAATTGTCTGATAGCACGGAAGCAGCAGCCAAGATATCAAACAACCTGCTGCAAATCTGCTGCACAATATCTCTTTAAGGTGTTCAAGAGAAAAGATGTCAGTTTGAGGACTAAGGCACGCCTGACCCAAGCCATGGTATTTTCAATAACCTCATATACATGCGAAAGTTGGACTGTGAATAGGAAGACCATAGAAGAATTGATGCATTTGAGTTATGGTGTTGGAGAAGAATATTAAACGTACCATGGACTGCTAGAAAAACAAACAAATCTTTGTTGGGAAAATTACAGCCAGAATTCTCCTTAGAGGCCATGATGGTGAAACTCATACTCCGGATATATTATCAGGAAGGATCAGTCCCTGGAGACAGATATTATACTTGGTAAGTGGAGGGTCAGCAAAAAAGAGGAAGACTCCAATGAGATGTATGGGCCCAGAGGCAGCAGCAATGGGCTCAAGCTTGACAATGATTGTGAGGAAGGTGCAGGACTGGACAGTGTTTGTTCTGTTGTAGGTAAAGAAGTCACTATTAGTCAGAACCGACTCAACCAATGGTAACTAACAACAACAATAAAGTAGACAGATTTTAGCTGAGCTTCCAGACTTAGTCTTTATAATTTACACCAAATGACTGGGTGGGACTATGCAAATGAGGTATTCTTCTTGACCCACCCATGGAATTGGATAATTTTCTAATAATGTAAATAAGGTTCTTGGTTCCCTTGTGGGGATGGGATCATACAAATAAGGTGTATGGATTCCTAATGTGGTGTCTTGGCCTGGATTCTGTAGAAGTGGGCAAGTTCCAAGTCTATGGGTCAGATGTTGGGCTGGGGTCAAATGTCAAGGTGAAGACATCTCTTGACTCATGTAACTGAAGGAGTTGATGAACCCAAGATTGGCAAGTCAGATGGCAGGCTTTCGTCTATAGAGACTAGTGACTCTAAGGTTTGCAGGTAAAATGGAAGGCTACTGACAAATCCCAGGATTGGCAGACAATACAACAGACCACTGGCTTGAGCTCAAAGAACTGGAAATTGGATTACAAGTCAGATGCAGCATCCAGACCCAACAAAAAGCAAGCAAGCTTTGCCTGCATGTTCAATTATTGGAAGCAGACCACACCCCAAATGAAACTTTCTTTCAATTGATTGACTGCTCACATCAGGTCTTACCATGGGGAATTACTATGTCTTAGCTGCCCAATAAAGTTGTCATAAAACCTTAATTTCACACGCGGGTATTAATTAATTGGTTTTGCCATCTTGTTAGGTTTAAAATGAGCCATTTCAGAGATGCAAAGGGGAATTTCACCAACATTAGGAATGAAAAGATGGTAGCAGGTCCTTTGGACCTGGGGTTCTTGCATTGAAAACCTTCTAGGCAGAGAAACAATGGTAGAGAAATGGTCAGCAGAAGATGGTGTAGTCAATTTCCTGGTTCATGGAGTGAGAGAACTGAGTGCCTTTAGGCAGGAGCCTTATTGAACCCAGCAAGATGTATAGAGTGCCCTGGGAGGGGCAGCTGTTGTCAGAATTGGAAAACTGTTTGGAGGGTGGAGGCATGCCTGATCTCCTGACTCCAAAGAATCAGCTCTGGGCTGCTGTTGTTGGAGATTCTCTCGCCCTCTCATGGAGTTAAAGGAGTTTATCTGCCTCCATCATGCCAGTTTCACAGGGACCCATCTTCCTAACAGATAACTTGAAGAGACTTCAGTAAAGAAAAGGCAGTTGTTTGCACAGGATGATACTTGGTATCTTTTTCATCTTCCTAGCTGGAAAAGAAATGAACAGTGATATGGGCACAATTACAAATTGAAATCATTTCTAGGCTGTCTCAGAACCAAGACATGAGACACAGAGGTTCCCCTTTGGGATCCAAATGGACAACTGTCCATCAACAAGGCACTTCCAGCTCCAAAACTTTCTTCTTCCCATGTGTTACCATTTAATATAATCTCCCCCAAAAGACTGCAACTTTTCTCTTCTCTTCAAGCACTAAATGGTTGCATTTATTTCCTATCCCTGGAATTTCTTGTCCCAAAAAAGAGGGAGGAAGAAAGGCAAATTGACTTTCTCAGAACTGTACACTATTGTGTGTTCTAAACCTGCCTCCCCTGATTTCCCTCCCTAACTGAAGAGCTGAGATGGGAAGGAAGGAGAAGGCATGGGAAAAAAAAAA
>NW_006408652.1:9233882-9239401 GCF_000296735.1 Chrysochloris asiatica | reverse complement strand
AACAGTAGTGAGGCTGCGCCAGGATTGGTCAGTGTTTCGTTCTGCTATGCGTAAGGTCGCTATGAGTCGGTACAGACTCAATGGCACCTAACAACAATAAAGTGACAGGTTCAGTTAACATAAATTTTTGATGAAAGAAAACAATTAATATGTTTCATATGTTCATTCATTCATTCACTTACCCCACACAAAAGGTAAGTAAAAAAGTGTTGCTACAAAATCATAAAAAACTTTATTAAACAAATATATCAAAATGTGCAGCAATTGTTTCTCTACATAGACTCTGATTTCCTGGTGTAGCGCTGTGGGTTAATGTGCCAGACTGCAAAGCAGTTTGAACTTCAAGGTCTGCAGTTCAAGCTCACCAGCCGCTCCTTGGAAACCTTATACAGGGTCACTATGGGTTGGAATCGACTTGACAGCACTTAACAACAACAACAACTTTCCTTGAAGCTGTCTATGGTCTTCCATTTACAACAAGTCAAAATGATAGTTTTGACATCTTTGAAGGACACAAATCATATCTGTTTTCAATGTTCTTTGAGTTATGAGTACAAAACAAAGTCTGAAGGGGTAAGATAAGGGGTGAAGGGTGGATAAGTGAAGGCTTCCCAATGAAATTCATGTAGGGCAGAACTTGTTACCTTCAAAGAATGTTTCATTGTTGTAATGAAGGAAAAGTCCACAGCAAAAATGCCGTACCCTTTTTCTCAAGAATGCAGTGTTCAGTTTTCTTCAAACTTCTTCCTAATCAGCAGTTTGAAACTACCAGCTGTTCAGCAGGAGAAAGATGAGGCTTTCTGCTCCTGTAAAGATTTACAGCCTTGGAATCCCTGTGCAGGGTTGCTATGAGTCAGCACTGACTCCACGGTACTTAACAACAACAACAACAACATAGTCCCATGTCCTTCAAGAAAATCTATCTAAATGACAATTTTGGAATCCTAAAATGCAGTCACCATAGTCTTTTGTCATCAGTTGTCTGCCCGTTTGTTGTACTGTGGTGGCTTGTGTGTTGCTGTGATGCTGGAACCTATGGCACCAGTATTTTTAATGCCAGCAAGGTCACTATTGGTGGGCAGGTTTTGGTGGAGCTTCCAGTTAAAGACAGACTAGGAAGAAGGAGAGGTGGACTAATTATAGATGTTTAGTCAAAGAAAACTTTATAAATACCAGTGGGACATTGTCAGCTATATTGCCAGATGATGAAAACATGAAGAGCACCAGAATATTGTCAGCTATCGTGGCAGCAGATGAGTCCTTCAGGTTGGAAGGCACTCAAAATGCAACTGGGGAAGAGCTGCCTCCTCAAAGTGGAGTTGATCGTGATGCTGCTAAGGAAGTAAGATTTGGGGACATTCACTTGCTGATAGAGTACCACTCAAAATGAGGAGAAAGTGCTGCAAATATCCATTAATAATTGGGACATGGAGTGTACAAAGTATAGACCTAGGAACATTGGAAGTTGTCAAAAATGAAATGGAATGCATAGAGATCAATATCCTACACAGTAGTGATCTGAAATATAGACTAGTATTGGCCCATTTTGAATCAGACAATTATATGCCAAGAACAAGAAGTTCAAGAGGAATGCCATCAAAGAGAACATTTCAATATCTGGCTTGAAGTAAAATGCTGGTTGATACGATAATATCCAGTATTTTTCAAATTTGTTCACCAACCATGAAAGCCAGTGATGATGAAATTGAAGAATTTCATTTCACTACCAACTTCTTCAGTTTGAAATTGTTCAAGCACATAAACAAGATGTATTGATAATTACTGCTTGTTAGAATGTGGAAGTTGGAAACATCAGTAGCTGGAAAAGGTGACCTTTGGTCATTGGTGTCTAGTGCCTCAAATATCTTCCTGAAACGGTCTTTAAATTCAGGTGGGATATGTACAAGGTCATATTTTGACTCTTGTGAACTTGTTTTAATTTTCTTCAGCTGTAACCTGAACTTGCAGATGAGCAATTGGTGGTCTGTACTATAGTCAGCTCTCGGTTTTGCTTTAGATGATGATATTAAGCTTTCCCATCATTTCTACCCATAGATGTAGTTAATTTGACACCTGTATATTTCATCCGGTGAGGTCCATGTGCATAGTCACCTTTTATGTTGTTTAACAAAGGTATTTGCGATGAAGAAGTCATCGGTCTTGCAAAATTCTGTCATGTGATGCGCAGCATCATTTCTATCACCAAGGTCATATTTTTCAGCTACTTATCGTTCCTCTTTGTTTCCAACTTCAACATTCTAATAAACAGTAATTATCAATACATCTTGTTTGTGTGCTAGATCAATTTCAGACTGAAGAAGTTGGTAGTATTCTTCAATTTCATCATCACTGGCTTTCATGGTTGGCTTCACAATCAACAATCAACAACCATGGGAGCAGCAGTCAAGAAATGAAATGATATATTGCGTTGTACAAATCTTCTGCCCAAAACTCTTTAAAGAGTTCAAGAGCAGATACCAGTTTGAGGACTAAGTTGCCCCTGATTTAAGTCATGGGATTTTAAATAGCTTCATCTCCATGTTACAGTTGGACAATGAATAAGGAAGATAGTAGAAGAATTTATGCAATTCAGTTACGGTGTTGGAAAAGAATATTGAAAGTACCACAGACTGCCAAAAGACTTCATCTTTCACAATTTTGGATTATTCATATTATCAGGAGGGTCCTGTCCCTGGAGAAGGACATCATGCTTGGCAAAGTGTAGGGTCAGCAAAAAAGAGGAAGAACTCAAATGAGATGGATTTGCATGGTGGTAACAGCAAGATACCACGTTTGGTAAAGTGGAGGGTCAGAGAAAAAGAGGAAGACCCCCAACGAGATGGATTGGCCAAGTGGTAGTTTCGATGGGCTCAAGGGTGGCAACAGTAGTGAGGTTGGCCCAGGATCGGGCAAGTGTTTTGTTCTGCTGTGCATAATAAGGTTGCTATGAGTCGGTACCGACTCCATGGCACCTAACAACAACAACAACCATCAATGGACTAATCGTAAAAACAATTGTGAGGATGGCACGGAATCGGGCAGGTTTTCCTTCTGTTGTTAATAGGGTTAATAGCAGCAACACCAGAGTCTTCTAAACAGACCTCTCTGCCTTGAATTTAACGACCCAGCAGATTGCCTCAGTAGCCACTGCTTATTTGGGCCTTTTGATTTATTTATTTTCTTCTGAAGGCACTCAACGAAGACTAAAGCAAATGTATTACTGAGCAAACTTGTGTGCAGTCATTCACTAATCACATGTTGTTGTTGTTAAGTACTGTGGAGTCGCTTCCGACTCATAGTGATCCTGCACAGGGTTTCTGAGGCTGCAAATCTTTACGGGACAAAATGCCTCATCTTTCTCCCACGGAACTGCTGATATTTTCGAACTGCCCACCTTCAGGTTAGCAGCACGATTTGTAACCACTACGCTATGTTTAAATATCTTTTGTTTGAAATAAACTTGTGCATGTATGAACTGGAACCCTATAGCAATACTTTCTGACTCACTTGTATAGTGTATGCTGAGAATGTGCCAGGTGTTGGGACTTCAGATTATTTCTGTAACGTGACTGCCCAGAGGTTATGAGCAGAGAATAGTTTGGTTGCATAGGGAAGATGGTTCTCAGCAGCATTCCCTGTATCTGGGTTATTTGGTCCTTTGGGGGACGAAGCAGTTACAGAAGCCTGATTACATCTGAGGTCTAGAGGAGTAGCTGGAAGGTATGACGTCTTTGAGGGTCTACTTCCTAGGGCTGTTGTGAGCATTAATAAGGCAAGACATGTCATGTCCTTAGAACCTTGGAAGGTATATGGCATATGCTCTTGGAATGACAGATGCTAGTAAAGATAATTAGAAATGATTTAGACCTGGTTGATTCCAGGAATAGCTGGGAGCCTATGTTAGCCTGCAAATGTGCTGATTATCAATGCCCTGCTTTTATGGGCCCTCAAATAATTGTGTAACTGTTACGAGTGAAATTGAGTAATTCCTTAAGAAGGGACTAAGCTCTAGCAGGTAAGAAAGAGATTCCTATTTTGGTGGTCAGGCCATTCAAGATTGATCAAGAAACACCTGCACTTGCTTGGAGAAGAAGAACTTGACTTTCAGGGATTTCCACAATTGACACACGTTGTGGTGGAATGAGGAGGTGTGGTGGTTGAGGGTTCAGTGATGCAGCAGAAATTTCTGGACTTGGTCATGATAATGTTTACTCTGACACCTCCTTTCACATTTTCTGAAGTTTAGTGGTGCAGCGGTAAAAGTGCTCAGCTGCTAACTAAAATGTTGGCATATCAACCCCACCAGCCACTCTGTGGAAGAAATTTGTGGGTTATGTTCTCTCTTCTAAGATTACTTTGAGTTGGAATTTACCTGATGACTTTGGGTGTTTTTTTCTGTTTGTTTGTTTTTTTGTTTTACTATGTGACGCACTCTAGGATAGTATAAGTCAAAACCAACTCTATGGCACTTAACAAGAACAACATATGAAGCACACACAACATAGCTGTTATATAACAGAAATACTACAAGTGAATGGCTTTAACAAATAGAAATGTGTTCTCTCACAGTTTGGGAGACTAGAAGTCCAAATTCAGAGTGCCAGCTCTAGAGATAGGGTTTCTGTGTTTCTGCTCTGAGGAAAGGTCCTTGTCATTAATCTTCTCTTGGGTCTAGAAGTTTCTTAGCAGAGGGACTCTGGGTCTAAAGGATGCATTCTTCTCCAGTTCTTCTTTCTTGATGGTTGGCGGTTGCTCTGACCTATGCTTGCTTGTTTAATACCTTTTATAGCTCAAAAGAGTTTGAGCCAAGATACAATGTAATCCTGTAGCTTGCATCCTATCTTATTAACATAACTGCTTCTACGCCTGTCTCGTTAACACAATATTGTTGTTAAGTGTTGTCAAGTTGGTTCCAACTCACAACGACCCTGTGTAGGTTTTCCCAGGAGGCAATGGTGAGTTTGAACCACCAACCTTGCAGTTCAAACTGACGTTGTGGTCCATTGCTTATCCTACAGTGCCACATAAGGTCTCTTATCATGTAGATTGAATACTGTCTCATTAACATAACTACCTCTACTCCTGCCTCATTAACATTATAGAGTTGAGGATTTACAACTCAGAGGACAATTATATCAGAACATAAAATGGAAAATGATTATACAATACTGACAATCATGGTCCAGTCAGGTTGATATGTATTTTGGAGGATACAATTCATTCTATAACAAAAGCTAACAGGAAGACCAAGGGACAGGTTCAGTAAGATTCCTAAGTAATACTAAGCAATAAATACCCTTGAGTGTACAGGGGCTACTTGCTTACTGTGATAGTTAAGGTTTTGTGTCATCTTGACTGGACCTGGATTCCCAGTGGTTTAGCAGTTGAGATGTGATCATCCACATGGTGAGATCCAGTATAGTTAACTCTTTGATGATTAGCTATGAACAGTGTAGTTAACTCTGTGGTGATTGGCTATGAGCAGGCATAACGATGTCTTATGATTAGGTATGAGCAGC
>NW_006408652.1:9230198-9233782 GCF_000296735.1 Chrysochloris asiatica | reverse complement strand
TTTCATTGGGAGGTTCTCCTTCTTTTTCAATCACTCTCCACTTTACCAAGCATAGTGTCCTTCTCCAGGGACTGGTCCCTCCTGATAATATTTTTGCTCTTGAATGTTTTAAAGATGTCTTGTGCAACAGGTTAGTCTAATGCAATATGCTGTTTGATTTTTTTGACTACTTCTTTCATGAGTGTCAATGGTGGATCCAAGCAAAACAAGTCTTTGACAACTTCAATCTCTTCTCCATTTATTATGATATTATTTATTGCACCAGTTGTGAGGATTTTTGTTTTCTTTACATTGATGTGCAACCCATACTGAAGGCTGCGGTCTTAGATCTTCATCAGTAAGTATTTTAACACATTTATTATAGCACTTTCAAATCTATTCCTTTGACAGTTAAGCAAATGATATTTCAGAGAGTGACTTGCACAAGGTCACACAACTAATAAAAGGGACAGAATGAATAATGGGCTTAGAGGATGATACACTAGCAGAAGGGGAGAGGACAAAAAGTTGTAGGGAATTTAAAACTCTTATCCTCTATTTTCACAATGAAGTAAGAATACAGAAAGGGACAAGTAGTATATCTGGGCTTAAGGCTGGGAGTCACTAGGGGAATGGGAAAGTGAGCTGTGTAAAACAGCTGACATTCAGATGTGTCCTTGTCAACAGCTTCCATCACTCAGAGATGTTTGCAGGTAAGACAGAATAACTAGTATTAGTAGAAGTAATCCATTAACCTTTCCTCATCAGGTAAAAAGAGGGGGAGGGAATAAGTTCAATCAGTTAGACAAAGTCATCAGTTGATGGCCTGAAATCTTACACTTTTCAGATAATTTTATTGCCATTTGAGTAGACAGCATGCAGTCAGGCTTATAAGCCTGTAATTATCTAGTCAGTGTTTTCCTGAATTACCCGGAAAAAGAAGGGGGAAGGGCTTTATAAAATTCTTGGGGGTCTCTGGGTAATGGAAATAGTTAATGTGCCTGACTTGTAGCTGAAAGATTGGCAGTTTGAACCCATACGAATCAGGCTGCTAACCGTAAGGTCAGCAGTTCGAAACTACCAGCTGTTCCACGGGAGAAAGATGAGGTTTTCTGTTCCTGTAAAGATTTACAGCCTCGGAAACCCTGTACAGGGTCGTTATGGGTCGGAATCGACTTGACAGCATGTAATAACAACAACAAGGCACGTTGTAAGAAAGGTCTATAGATCTGCTTCAGGGAAATCAGCTACTGATAATAGAGAATAAGAGGGAAGTGGGTGGAAAAATGATAACAACAGGGAAGACACTGAGAGAAATGCTAGTGTTAAAGGGACTAGAGGTAAATATTTTTATATTTTATATAAACAACCTGCAACAACAGTGTTCTACAGGTAGATACATGGACAGATACTCAAGCTGAACAGATATGGGAGGGAGAGTGGGACTATACCCACAAATATCTAAAGGTTTGACAGTGGGTGTTTGTACATGGGTAATTTACCTTTGCTACAAACAGCTATGAATATGGTAGAGCACTGTTGTGGTTGTTGTTAAGTGCCCTTGAGTTGGTTCTGACTCCGTGGTCCTTTATAGGTATTTCAAGGAGTAGATGGTGGGTTTGAACTTCTTACTGTACAGTTAGTAGTCCAGTGCTTATCCTTTGGACAGTACCACACTGTTGTTGTTGTTAAGTGCCATGGAGTCGATTCCAACCCATAGCGACCCTGTATAGGGTTTCCAAGGAGCAACTGGTGAGCTTGAACCACCGACCTTACAGTTCAAATGACTTTGCAGTCTGACGCATTAGTCCACAGCGCCACACTTTTAAATTATGAAAACTTCTTAGACATTACCAAAGACCCTGAGGGAATGAGTTGCTAGATCTGGGGACTCGGGACCATATTATCCAATTATTCCAATTGGCCAATGTTTTTGTGAATAGTCATTGGTCTCTTAAAAACTCACTAGCTTTCAAGGTGTGGAAGAAAGAAGACTCATGAAAATTGGAATCAATTTGTCCAATGGACTAACGGAACACATGAACATAAGTATCCATGACCAGAAGAACTAAACCTGCCTGGCTACCAGTACCAACTTCTCTGAAAGGGATCATACTGGAACACCATCAGTAGAATGGGAGAAAATGTGGAATCAAACTCAAGGTTATTGAAAAGATCTGACTTATTGGTCAGACACAAATGGGAAGAACTCTGGAGACTCTGGCCTGTAGTCACCCTTCAGGTCTAGAACTGAACGTACTCCCATGGCTCAATTTTCAGCCAAGAGGTAGATAGGTATAGGAGATACAACACCATTAGAGAGGTACACACCTCATACAATAGTCAACCATTCAAGATCAAAAGGGCAACATTTACATAAGGCAAAGATCAGAATGTTTGGGAAGAAGGGTCAAATGGAAATAAGTCACAGGGAGGGATTCGAATAATTGATGTTACCTGGAAGGGTTTGCAACCATTGAGATGAAGAGAAATGTATGATTCGCTGAATGTAAAATTGATGATCTGTTTTGTAAACCTTCACTCAAATCACAATGAAAAGTTTAGGGGGGCGGGGAAATCAGCCACTGAAAAATCCTACGGAACACAGCTCTTCTCTGACACATAAAGGATCTCCGTTAGTCAGAACTGATGACCGCGGGTAATTTTTTTCAGGCTGAATCTGAATTTGCATTTTGAACTGACACAATGCAGATAACAAAGAGCCCTGTTGTTGTTCTTGATAAGTGCCATCTAGTCAGTTCCAACTCATAGAGACCCTGACTAGGGTTTCTGAGGACCAGCTGGTAGGTTTGAACTGCTGACCTTGTGGTTCGCAGTCCAGTGCTGATCCTACAGTGCCCCACCAGAATTCCAGTGGATTATGAGCTGGCCTGCTAACTGCAAGGTCAGCGGTTTGAACCTACCAGCTGCTCCGTGGGAGAAAGATGAAGCTTTCTGCTCTCGTAAAGATTTACAGTCCTTGTAAACCCTATACGGGGTCGTTATGAGTTAGAATTGACTCCATGGCCCACCACCACCACCAATGTAAATGACAATGTCAATCCTCTGGACTTGGCACTTGGATTTGTCTATATGAGTTTTAGTACCTGTATTGACTTTTTAACGCTATTTTCAGAGTTTGAATAACTTAAACAATAGTCTCATGACATACATCATTATCCATCTTTAGAGTTGTTCCTAATGCTTTACTTTCAAATTGCTGCTCAAAGTGGTTGTTGTATATGGACTCACACACATAGACTGACATCTGCACACACAAACTTATGTTCTTATACACCAAACCAAAAAACCCATTGGTGTCCAGTTGATTTCAACTCTTAGCAACCCTGTAGGACAAAGTAGAACTGCTCCATAGAATTTCCAAGGCTAATGTGGTGCTGTGGGTTAATACACTGGACTGCAAATTCTGTTTGAACCGCAAGGTTGGTGGTTCAAACTCACCAGCCGTTCCTCAGAAACCCTATACAGGGTCACTATGTGTCGGAACAGACTCAATGGTACTTAACAACAACAATCTTAAAGAAGCAAATTGCTACATCTTTCTCCCACATAGTGGTTGGTGGTTTTGTACAGCTGACTTTTCA
>NW_006408652.1:9221381-9223228 GCF_000296735.1 Chrysochloris asiatica | reverse complement strand
ACATGTCTGCTGATCTTGGGTCCTCTAACCTGGACTTGGGAATCTCCCAGCCCTAGATTTGTGAGCCATTTTCTTGATATAAACATTTCTTTACACACACACACGTGCACACACATGCACACACACATATATTTAAGTTTTACTGTTTTTGATCAAGATAAACATTTGTGACCAATGTTCATAGCAGCACTATTTACAATAGGAAAAAGGATGGATAAACAAACCTTGGTACGTACAGACAATGGAATTTTATGCTACCTTGAAAAATAACAAGGAAGCCGCAAGCCACCACATATCGTGGATGAACCTTGATATTATGCTGATTGAGATTAGTCAGTCACAAAGGGAAAAATACTGCATAGGGCCATTATTGTAAAGATAAAGTACTCACACAAAAAGGGAAAACAAACAAATTCTTTGTTGGTTACTGGGGTGTAGGGGGTATGGCAAGGGGAGGGAAGGGAAGGGAGAGCACAGGGTAGGGAATAGACATAGGATAGCTTGGGTACTGGGGGTGGGGGAGCAATACACAAGAATGGGAAGGGGAATGGAAGAACAAGGTGGATGAGAGAACAGTTAGGCAGGTCTGCATGGGCTAAGTGGGACAGAGGTAAATGATGATGTATGTTCAACCTTGAATCAATAGGGCTCTAAGATACAGGGATTGAGGCATGGTTTGAATGTGTAAAAGAGGGGAAATAATGTTAAGACGCTTGGCTGTCTTTTGAATCTTTGCTTTCCTTGCCTACCTGAGGGGCTCATTTTCTGGCACTATATCTGACAGTGTTTCTCTGCTATTGATAAGGTTTTCAGTGACTATATATTCAGGAGTAGTCCACTTCTCCTTCTTCCTAGTCTGTCTTCATCTGGAAGCTCATCTGAAACCTGTCCACCAAATACCCTGCTGGTATTTAAAATACCGGTAGCATAACTTCCAGAATCACAGCAACTCACAAGCCACCACAGTACCACAAACTGATAGACACTAGACAAGAGATATAGAGACCAGAATGTATACAAAAACGTATACTGAACATAAATGGATTAAACGTTACCATTCACTAGACATAAGGAGAAGAGTGGATAAGAAAACGGGACCCTTCAATGTACTGTCTATAAGAGACATATAAAAAAGATGGAGACAGTCTAAATGCCAATAAACAGGAGAATGTTTAAATAAAATTTGCTACATATGCACAATGGAATACTACAAATGTTGATAAAAGAAATCATCTATGATGATTAAGGGTTATGGTAAAGGGGAAGGTATTTATTCATGGGCTACATGGGACACAATTAAGATGGCGGATCGGGTAGACGTGCAGTGAGGAGCTCTGTTAACAACATCACAGAATACCAGGCCAAGCAGGCTCAGGGGATGGTGCTGGAACTCTGAAACACATATAAAGGAATATTTGGCGGATTGGAGGGCTTACAGCTAGGGGAGTTTATAGGAGAATCAAGAAACCCATTGTTTTCTAATTCAAGACACTCAGCTATTCCCAGAGCCACCATCTTGGGAGAGAACATCTTGATTGTATCAGGATTGATATCGAAATTTAAAGTGACAGTTTCGACATAAATTTCTGTGATTCTGAGGGCTATGCCACTGGTATTTTAAATGACCAGCAGGGCCACCCATGGTGGACAGGTTTCTGATGAGCTTCCAGATAGAGTAGGAAGAAAGAGTGACAAACTACTTCCGAATCGTTAGTCACTGAAAACCTTATGAATAGCAGAGAAACACTGTCAGATACAGTGCCACAAAATGAGCCCCTCATGTTGGAAGGCACTCAAAATGTGACTGGGACAGAGATGCCTCCTCAAAGTAGAGTTGACCATGATGA
>NW_006408652.1:9212343-9218753 GCF_000296735.1 Chrysochloris asiatica | reverse complement strand
GGGAACAGTCGCTAGAGAAGGATATCATGATTGGTAAGATGGAGGGTCAGAGAAAAAGAGGAAGACCCTCAATGAGATGGATTGGCCAGGTGGCAGCATTGATAGACTCAAATGTGGCAACGGTAGTGAGGTTGGTCCAGGATCGGAAATTGTTTCTTTCTTCTGTGCATTGGTTCCAACTCGATGGCACCTAACAACAACAACAAAAACAACAACAGGGTTTGTTGTTGTTGTAAGTACAGTGGAGTTGGTTCTGACTCATAGTGACCTTGCACAGGGTTTTTGAGGCTGCAAATCTTTATGGGAGCAGAAAGCCTTATCTTTCTCCCATGGAACAGCTGGTAGTTTCCAACTGCCGACCTTCAGTTTCGCAGCCCAATTTGTAACCACTACTCTACCAGAGCTCCTTGGGTTACAGGATAGATACATGTTTACAGGGTAGACACATGTTTGCATGGGTGACAGGGCAGGCAAGAGAGAACAAGAGGGAGTTTAGCAGAGAAAAGCTGAAGGTAATGGGAGCCCTAGAGAGAAATGCACTGGTTAAGGTGAATCGAGATGAATGGTGTTAGCTGTTGGTGGGTGCACGGAGGGCATTGCAACCATGCAATGAAACAAAGTTTGTTGAATGTAAAGCTAATGATCTGCTCAGCAAACCTTCACTCAATTCACAATAAAACGTTTTAAGTCAAACATTGCCATAACAGCAATGCAAATGAAAAGACAACCTTTAAACAAAAAGAATTTAACACAGAAAATTATGTGAAACAAGGAAGCAAACAGCATTACGCACACAAAAAAAAACAACACGCACAAAATGCTAGCCATCAACTCATACCTACTGATAATTACCCTGAATGGTCATAGATTAAATATATCAGTCAAGAGACAAGAGAGTAGCAAAATGTATGGAGATTGCCCATCAACAGAAGAATGGTTAATGAAACTTTGGTATATAGACACATTATAATTCTATACATTGTTGAAGAATAAAGAAAGCGTATATTAACAGGAATAATGGGGCAGGCAATATACAAAAGGATCAAGGTTGATAAAGGAAAGATGAAGATATCAGGAGACATAAGAAAAAAGCAATAATTAAAGTGAATAGGGGTAGATAATGCTTACTGATGGAACATGGAGGGGATTGCAATAATTGTAATGAAGCAAAACACGTGATTTATTGAATGTAAAACTGATGATCTGCTCTGTAAACCTGCATTCAATTCACAATAGAAGATTTTTTAAAAATGTTGTTATTGTTGTTTTTAAGTGCTGTAGAGTTGATTCTGACTCATATTGATGTGGTATAGGGTTTCAGAGGAGAAGCTGGTGGGTTTGAACCACCGACCTTGTGATTAGTAGTCCAGTGCTTATCTTACAGAGCCACACCAGACCTCCAAGAAAATATAGACATTTTTTACTTCCCTTCACAGAGTCTCTCACGTTGATTTGAGCACAGGGGTACTCACAGGTGACTAAAGACCCTAAAACTTACTCAGGGGGCCCAATGAGGCCCACTGGCTGCCATGTTCTGCTTCAGCTAGTGGTTAGAATCACACATGGTGCTAACTGAGATAGTTAGATAATGTTCAGGTGATCCCCAGAGCTGGACACTCTACTCTAGGACATTTTCAGTACCTGGGTTGGTGTGGCTTACAGTAACCTTCCACTTCCACCTCTCACCAGCCTGGGATGGGGACAGGGCCTGCCATACCCACTGTGATACCTCACAGGACACTAATGCCTAGCCCTGATCCTCCCTGCATCTGTGCCCAGTATCCCTGCAGGGATGCAGGACAGGGAAGATTGAACATCTCTGAGAGGTGCCCAGGTATCAACGGCAGGTGAGCAGGTAGCTGAGAAACCATCCCAAGGAGGTAGGGAGGCAGTGGGAGGTAAGCCCCATTGTCCCATTGGACTTCATTTGCTTGAACCAAAGAGTAAAGGACAAAGAATTTCCAGAGAGCAACAACAGAGCCTTAAACCAAGTGCAGGGTCCAAGAAACCAACTTTCATGGAACCCCATCCATCCCAGGTCTTGTACTATTTACTGAAAAGACTATGAGGGGGACTGACTAAGACCACTGCCTTGAGGAGCATACAGTGACAGTGTACGTAGTCAGGGACTTGGTGGGCTTCATGCTATGGCAAACACTGTGGTGGACATCAGGGGTCCTTAAGAAAGATCTACCACGTAATGTCTTCTGGACCACTCCTCCCTGATCCCTAAGTCCCCTTCCTCCATATTTCCACTTTACCTCTCCAGGTTCTCAGAAGAACCCTAAAATGGTATCTGGGAACTCTGGTCTGATGCAAACTTTATTTCTGAATCATTTTATGACAAGTCATGCAATTAATTCCATTCCCTGGCTTTCCAACCAGAGAACTCACTGTCCAGGGCAGCCCTCAATGTCGGTTTCCTTCCAAACATGAAATAGATAGAGGCTTAGACAAAGAGTCTCTGGAGTCTAGTTAGTTAAAGTGCTCTGAAGGTCAAATGTGCTACAGTAATGCCACAGCCATTATCCCTAACAAAGTCTCAACTTGTATGTGTCAGAATATCCAGAAATGGACATTTGATTCATGATGAGTCAAGAGTGATTGAAAATGTTGACCCTTGCTCTAAGCATAACCAGAGTTTTATGTGCATCATATAATACAATAATTGGTATGGTAACCACTCATTTATACTAATTACAGGAGTAAATAGAGTTCCATTTTATATATGCCAGACTAATGCCGAGAGCCTAAGTAAGATCTCCTCATCGAAAGGTTTAATTGATGCACTTGTCTCTTAGGAAAATTTGCTTTTATTTTCCCTTCCTAGGAATATTTAGCCCATTGAACATTGAAAGCCATTTTCTTTTATTCTCCCTCTCCCTCTGTCTTGTGCTGCCTGTGGGGATTCCAAGGCAATTAGCCATTTGTGTGGAGGAAAAGAGAGGTCCAGATGTATAGCAATGTTTAGTCTGTTGTCCTCTGAGTGGAGTGGAGACACATCAGGAGTGTATAATAGAAACAGATCCTTCTGAAGTTCTGCTACAGCAGCAAATCTTCTAAGCCTGAAGCGTTACAAGTTGATGGTCAAGTCCTCAGGAGATTTAGAGCCTCTCATTTGAAAAGATGTTAAGGGTGCCCTAGTCTGTGTTCCAGAGTCCCTGGGTGGTGCCAAGAGTTGGCGTGTTCAGCTGCTAATCAAAAGGTTGGAGGCTTGAGTACACCCAGACATAACTCCAAAGAGAGGCATGAGATTTCTGAAAAAATCAGGCCCC
Source organism: Chrysochloris asiatica (assembly GCF_000296735.1). NCBI lineage: Eukaryota > Metazoa > Chordata > Mammalia > Afrosoricida > Chrysochloridae > Chrysochloris > Chrysochloris asiatica. The sequence goes on along the minus strand of NW_006408652.1, from coordinate 9,215,478 downwards.
AACAATCCTATGGAGTGCGATTTTACTCTGCACACATGAGGTTGCAATGAACAACGATAACAACTGTGTATTAGGCCCTGATCAAACTAGATTGTGGTTGTCAGTTCAGATGTCTTCCCTGCTATCCTAAGGAATTGGCAGCTGGGGGTTCATCTCTCTGTATCCTTGGGACCCAACACAGAGTTGCTGTTGTTGTTAGTTGCCATTGAGTTGATTCTAACTCCTGGATGTAACCTTTTGGTAGCAGATCTTCAGACCTGTCTCCCGAGGAGCCTTTGGGTGGGTTTGAACCACCCAACTTTTTTCTTTTGAAGTTTTTATTGTGAATTGAGTGATAGTTTGCATGGGAGAAAATCAGTTTTACACTTATTCTATTGTATTTCATTTCATTGCAATGATTACAATCCCCTCCATGCATCATCATTCAACAGTATTTGCTTCTATTCCTGCAATTTGTTTGTTTGTTTGTTTGTTTGTTTTTGTGGTTTGATGTACCCAAAAACACACAGGAATATATAATCATTTAAACAATCAATGGGCACATTCTGCAAGCCTGCCTCTTGGCTGCCAGCACACAGCCTTTCTCTTTCCATGAGCCTAGAGTCTTCAGCTGCTCTAGCTCTCCATGTCATCATCTTTGCCTCCATCCCTGGTGTCGCTGCTTCTCTCTATAGGGTCCTGCATTCCGTTCCTGCTCTTCTCTCTTGATGGTCCTTGGGTCCTTTGTTCCTGGAATGTAAGATTAATTACTCTCCCTTTTTGTTATAAAACTTCTATCTTTACAGTTGTGACAATCACAATTAGTCATGATAACAATTAATCACTACTGAATCATAAGAATCTTATCACCGTCTCCTTTCACCAGATCCATCTAGAAAAGATGAAAACTATTCAGTGGGGATTCTACCTCCCCCTACACATTCTGAAACTGAAACTCCCTCTTGAAAACTTGTAAGCCAGTCACTTCGTGCTTTTATAGCTCCCCCATTATAGGTAGCCAATGTCTAAGCTGCCCATTCCTATCAACCCTGTGTACAGAGGGGATGGGAATGATCCTTGCTGTGTAGATTCCTTCCCTCTTGGTTGGTATTTTGAGCTACTATATCCATAAGTATAGGCCAAGATCACCAAATTGTAGTGATTTACACTTGCTTTCTTTATCAATTTTTTAAAAAGTTTTTATTGTCAATTAAGTGATAGTTTATATAGGAGAACATCAGCTGTACATTCATCCTATCATATTTCGTTTCATTGAAACAATTACAATCCTCTCCATGCATCATCAAACAATCAAAGGGTACACCACACTGCAAGCGTGCCCCTCAGCTGCCAGCATACAGACCCTCTCTCTCCCTGAGTCCAGAGACCCCAGCTGATTAATCTCTCCATGTCATCGTCTCTGCCTTCATCTCTGGTATCACTGCTTCTCTGGATAGGGTATCCTATCCACATTCCGCTCTTCTCCCTTGATGGTCCCACGATCCTCCGCTCCTGAACTGCAAAATCAACCACTCCCAACCTTTTGTTACAAAACGTCTACATTTACACTCACACTCAGTCCTGGTAGCAATTATTCACTATTGAATCACAAGAGTCTTTATCAGCCCCGTCCAGACAGGTTGGAAACAACTTAGTGGAGATTCTACCTTCCCCTGTATCTTCTGGAATTAGGCTCCTTCTTTTTTTTTTTTTTTTTTTTTTAAGTGTTTTATTGTGAATTATGTGATAGTTTACATGGGAGAACATTAGCTTTACATTCATCCTATCGTATATAGTTTCATTGCCATGATTACAATCCCATCCATGCATCATCAACCAACCAAGCCTGCCCCCAAGTCATCAGCACACAGCCCCTCTTCCACTCTGGGTCTAAAGTCCCCAGCAGCTCCATCTCTCCACATCACTGTCTCTGCCTCCATCTCTGGCATCACTGTTTCTCTGGGTAGGGTCCCACTCTCTGCTCTTCTCCCTTGATGGTCCCAGGGACCTCCGCTCCTAGACTGCAAACTCAATCACCCCCCTCCTTTTGATACAAAACGTCTACCTTTACATTTCCAACCCTCACAGTCAGTCCTGGTAGCAATTATTCACTATTGTACCGCAAGAGTCCTATTCACATTTCCTTCCATCAGCCCCAACCAGACAGATTGGATATTACTCAGTGGTGATTCTACCTTCCTCTACACCCTCTGGATCTAGGCTACCACTTGAAAGCTTGTAAGCCAGTCACTTCTTGCCTTTGTAGCCCCTCCCCCCTCCCCATTTTGGGTAGCCAATGTCCAAGTTGCCCATCTATGTCTACCCTGTGTACCAAGGGGTGGGAATGATCATTGCTGTAAAGATTTGTTCCCTCTTTTGAGCTGCTGCATCCATAGGTGTAGGTCAAGTTCGTAAAATTGTATCAGAGTACTCTTTTTTTTTTGTTTTCTTTGTTCTTCTAGTTGAATTCTGATCATCCAGCCATTAAAGCCAGGTCAAGTGGGTATTATCTGCAAGTGTGGGTGTTCTTGTGCATATCCCGTCACTTCGGATTAGCTAGATGCTTATATCTCCACTCTAGTCCTCTATGGTTATGTCACTGTCTCTGAGCCCAGGAGTCCCCAGGTCTTGCCATACTGCTGGCCAATGAGGTCTCCACCAAGGTTCACAGGTGTCTATTGAACATTGTAGGACTTAGCTAATCGTTTCATTGCAGTTTTCCCCTCACTTCCCCTAATTTATGACCAATGTGGTCACCAGTCAGACCATATACCTGCTCATGTATTCTCCTTGAGTCTTAGTCTTAGAAGGGGGTTTGCTCTGAGGGGGACACTACCACTTGCCTTGATGTCTCCTGGGTGAGCAATTTGCCTGTTCTTGTAGTTGTCAGTCAGACTGCCATTACTGTTTTTTATTTGTACCAGTACCAATCTGTTTTGACCACTGTAACCATGTAATAAATTTTGAAATCAGGGAGTGAGAGGTTTCCAACCATATTCTTCTTCTTAAGCAGTGCTTTACATATCCTGGGACTCTTTCCTTTCCATATAAAGCTTGTAATTGTTTTTCTTTCCTATGTCTTTGAAGAATGTCATGGGAATCTGGATTGAGATTGCATTATATGTGTAAATTGCTTTGGGTAGTATCAGCATTTCC
>NW_006408652.1:9195957-9205828 GCF_000296735.1 Chrysochloris asiatica | reverse complement strand
ACAATCAAGCCCCGCGTCTCTTTAAAAATGTTTATCTTCCTCTAGTCAAGTTCTGATTATCTAATCATTGAAGCTAGGTCAAATGGGTATGCTCTTCAAGTTTGGCTGTTATTGTGCATCTCCCCTCACGTCTTATCAGTTGAACACTTCACTCTCAGCTCTAGCCCTCTGTGGCTATGTCCTTCTCCATGGCCTCAGGAGTCCCCAGGTCTCACTATACTTCGGGCCAACCAGGTTTCACTATACTCCAGGTCGACGGAAGTCTATGTAATGTGGTTGGACTGAATCTACATCTTCATCGCTGCTTTTCCCCCACTTCCTCTCACCAATAAACCACCAGTAAGCTTACATGCCTGCTTGTGTATTCTCTTTGAGTTTCAGTCTTGGAAGTGGGTTTGTCCTGAAGGGACTTGCTTGCCTGAATTGATGGCTCCCCAGAGAACGACTTGCTTGTTTTTGTGATAGTCAATCAGACTGCCAGTTTTTATTTTCCCAGCTTGTCTTTCTTTCAAGAAGTATCTTATGTCCCTCTAGTTTCTCCAGCCTGATCTTTGAACCACCCAGTTTTTGGAAATTAGTAGAACACTTGGGAGGAAATTTGAATTGAGATCTGCCAAATGTGCTGTAGGATAAGCACAAGGTCGGCAGTTCTGACCTACCATACATACCTCAGAAGCCCTATATAGGGTTGCTATGAGTTGGAACTCACTCAATTACAGTTAACAACAACAAGGGACCTTGGAGTGACTCAGGAGAAGGGCTGGACTTTGTTTTTTTTTGTGGTTTGGAAATCAAGGGGACAAAATGAAATTATTTGTTAAAACATGATAAAAGAATTAAGAGTTTACAACAAACCCAAATTCCCTGATGTCTTTTTGGTATGTGCCTGAGAGTGAAACCCTTAGGCCAGTATCCCTTTTTCTATTAATTACTCCCTGCTTGGTATATTACAGATCTGCTACCCACACTTCTATTATCTAATTCTTCCAGTTTGCCAGCAGCACTGGCAACCTATTTTCAGCATTCCTTCCCAAGACTCTTCTGCAAAGAGTTCCTCTAGCTTGAGCCTGATACAACTGCACAAGCCGTCCATATGCCAGTGTCTTCCAACTGACCTCAGACCCAAGAATTTCCATAAAAGAACACATTATCTGACTCACTGTCTTCCCTGGATCCACTCTAGAAGTGAGGGGTGTACCTAGAGAATATCTGGGAGAGCATGACTCAACAGCTGGACCTCTGTGTATAGAGAGGCAGAAGGTTAGGGGTGGGAATGGGGCAGCAAGAAGTCAGAATCCCAGAAATCTAAGGTAATAAAGACACAGATGCCCTTAATTTGGGGAGCCCTTCAGAATTTTGGTCATGTGACCTTTTTGTCTGCACAGGCACCCAGTCTCAGCTGTATTTCAATTGGATAACAGAGCAGGACAAGGCCGCAAAGGTTGAGCGATGACAAGAGGGCAAGTTGGAGTGAGTCTGAGAACCTGGAGATAGCACCACCCAGGGACCTAACACAAAGTAGGTCGTGGAAATACATGTGGAATGAATATTCAAATCAATGAATGAGTGACCATGATTTCTACTATGTTTCCATCATTCTGTTAGAATTGCAACGTGGTGGCTTAGAGAGATATGCTAACAATATTCTAGCCCTAAAATGACAACTGGTGAGCTGATAGCCCAGCTGATTATAAATATGTTGCTTTTTGCATTATCCTTGCCTCTGTCTTGATTCTTGGGCTCTGATAGTTGGGTAGCGATGAAAGATCTCATACTTGGTTGAAACACTCAGGATTGGAGTAAAGCCAAGAAATTTCCCATTGGGATGAGATCCTGCATGCTAAAAAAATGATAAAATTGAACTATCTTTTCCATTGTTTTCTAAAATACAATTGCTGTGACTGGAAGTTCCAGAGTTAATGCCTGGGGCCTGTTTGATAGTCACTTTCTGATGACATCTTTACAATTCTAAAAAATCCCAATTGCATTAGGATTCTTACTAATCTTCCTTGTTGTTTTACTAATCGCCCTTGTCATCTTTCTATTATAAGCCTGCATCCTGCAAATCTGGAAGCTGGTCGGCAAGTACAGTGTAGACCACTAGAAATGTCAATGTTCTTCAAATAAGTGCTGTTACATTACATAAAACTCAGCCCCTCATAGCAATCCCCCCATTAAATCAATATCATCCATTATTAGTATTCTAGATCATGTATTTCACAGAAAAAAAAAAAAAATGGAGAATAGGAAGGTCCAGGAATTCCTGTAGTCAATCAACCACAATCCATCCTCCCATCTATTTCTTTGGCCCCAAAGTTAACCACCATTGCTCTAGATCCTTATTTCTACAATGACACCGGGTCACTGAGGGGCTTTTATGAAGTGCTAAGACTCAGCTGTTGGAATCTAGAAGGGGCGGGTCAATTTTGTGGAGGGCAACTACAAACGTAAAATGTTAAAAAGACAGACCCCTCCCTCTTGGTATTTCTTCTATCCTGAGTTATGACTTCCAGGCATTTGGTGTCTTTGTCTGCTGAAATTCCATTGATTCACAAGTGAGGTCAGCTTTAATGAGGTTTCCAGTAATCAGAATTCTGGCAGATACATTTGGAGAGTTTTAACACTGCGTCATGCACAAATTGAATGCAACCACAATATAAGTTTGAGCCTCAAGTCAATTCTGACTTGACTCATGGTGAGTCGATGTGTGTCAGAGTAGAACTGTACTACATTAGGTTTACAATGATTGACTGTATTACAGCCTAGATCACAAGGACTTTTTCCCATGGTGCCTCTTGATGCACTCTCAGTTATCAGACAGTCCATTAACTGTTTGCACTACCAAGGAACACCTAAGCATAACTTTTAGCATGCTTCCTTCCCTCACAGAGCTTACAGTCTAGAAAATCAGTTGCTGTTGAGTCAACTTTGCCTCATGACAATTCCCTGTGTGTCAGAGTAAAATTGTGTCCCACAGGGTTTTTAAGGGCTGCAATCTTTAGGAAGAGATTGCCAGGTCTTTCTTTTGTGGAGCACCTGGGTGGATTCAAACCTCCAACCAAGCTAACTCCTTTCCTTCCAATTGGGGTCCTGACCAAAACTTCTTAACACTGTGAAAATCCAGGGTAAGGACAGCATTGTGTTCATCCTGCCCCATAGCAGGAGCTCAGTATGCGCTGGTGGAGAAGGATGTGGGTGGGTAAAGAAAGTGTCATCTGCAATCCTCCAGTCCTTGTGGGACCTTGGACAGATGTCTTCCTGTTTGGTGGAGAACAGTAACAATACTAATTAAAATTTAGCAGTGTTGTTGTTAAGTGCCGTGGAGTCGGTTCCGACCCATAGCGAACCGGAACAGGGTTTCCAAGGCTGTAAATCTTTATGGGAGCAGAAAGCCTCCTCTTTCTCCCACGGAACAGCTGGTAGTTTCGAACTGCTGACCTTGCAGCCTGATCGTAACCACTACGTTACCAATAGCTAACATTTATTGTGACACAGTGGCAGCAACAATGGGCTCAAACATGCAAACAACTGTGAGGATGTCACTGGATCAGACAGGGTTTCATTCTATTGCGCATGGGGTCACTATGAATTGGAACGCACTCCAGCAGCACCTAACAACAACAAGAAAACTTTTAATGAGGACTTACAACATACCAGATGTGCATGCAATTTGGTTGTCTTTAGTAATCAAACAACTCTACAGCAAAAAAAAAAAAAAGACCCCAGCTTGTAAAACTTCAATGGGAAGTTTTAAGCTGAACTGGGATTGGTCCAATCCCTGTGACCCTGCTACACAGAAAAGAGTTGTTACAATGCCAAGTGTGCAGGGCATGCCGTTGAGATGGTAAGCTTTTCCGTGGGACACACTGTCCTGCTCTGTTAGTAGCAGTACCGGTTGGACAATTCTGAAGTTTGAGCTGTACTTTCAGGGACATTTCTTGTGTTCCTACTATGTGGTTAGAAATGTGTTAGCTGCTGAGGCTACAGGACCAAGGGCTGCTCTTTGGCTTATATAGGTCTCAGTATTCATTCATTCACTCACTCATTCATTCAACATAACTCCTACTATGGCTAGGGATGGTGCTAGGCCACAGTGAACAGGATAGAAAGGTCTCCCACCCCAGTACAGGTGACGACAGTTATGTGCTCCCCTAAGGTCAGTATTGCTGCACACATTCTCAGGCAGTTCTGAACAGGAGACAATGTCCCTGTGGGACACTGTCTGTATGCTTTTTCTGGGATCTCCCCTTGAGCTACCTTTCAAATGCAGGGTCTGTTTTCCAACGTGGCTCCTATGTCTAAGTCCATGTCAGTGGCTTAGGGCAGCTCACTACAGCCTATCTGATGGGCCTCCTGGAATGTACCCTCCTCCCCCCCATTAATCAGGTTTCATTAGGCAGGCAGCATCAGGAATGAAATGGCCTTTGGACAAAAAAGAATAGACTTTATTTTTCCCAACAAACCCCATTTACTGAGAGCTTTATAGCCTTGGTAGTGGTGTAAGATAAGCTGTGAACTGATCATCACTTCAAACCCAGCAGCCGCTCCAAGGCAGAAAAATGAAGTCTGTCATTACAGCCTTGGCTCCTCTCTTGTTGGAAGCACCAGAAAGGTGAGAAAAGGAGTCAGGAATCCAAGTGACCACTTGCCCATGAATCTTTCACAGTGCTCTCCATTCACCTTCACTCTTAAGCCAATTCTGCCATTTGTTCGGAAAATGCTAAGTGAGGAAGACCAGGTGTCAGAGAATGAGTCCCGGTGTGGTACTGTGGGATAATGCACTGGACCATAAGGTCAGTTTGAACTGCAAGGTTGGCGGTTCAAATTTACCAGCTACTCCTAGGAAACTCTACACAGGGTCACTATGAGTAAGAACTACAACAACAGGTATCAGAGAGACAGCAATGGGCAGAGTCCTGTCCTCACAAGGCCTTTGTATGTGTGGAGGCAGACACAATGACATATGTCCCAGAGCCTGGCGACCCTCAACCACAACAACAACAACAAAACCCCCATCCATCTTACTGATTATAACTCATAATGCTTATCTTTTCACTTTTCAGGATGTTAGAGACATTTTCTTCCAGAAACTCTTCAACTATCTCCTCTGTGGACTTGTGTGATAATTCTTAACTTATTCCTCTTCATGTTGTCCAACATGAATCTTAGACTGTCTTCAGATTTTTTCCTCATTTTTTCTGCTTGCTCTTCTATCTTAGCAATATTGAGAGATTTGTCTTCCAGCTCACTATTTCTGGCTTCCATCTCTTCAGTTCTACTCCTTTGCCTTTTTAATGCATTGTCTATTTCTGATAGTTTATTATTAGTTGTTTGGACCTCTTTTGTAAGTCTTTAATTGTTTCCAATGCTGTATCTATCTTATTAGGTTGTTCCTGTAGTTCTTCCTGACTTCTTCCTTATTTTTCTGAACTCCTACATAAAGTGTTTTGATACATTCATTATAATTTTTCTGAATTTCTTCTCAGGCATTTCCAAAGCCTGCTTGAGTCTAGGTCTACCTCCAGATCATTTGTCTCAGTCACTTTATCTTGTTTCTGGACATGTTCAGAGATTGTCATCTTTTTCTTGGGCATATTCATGGGTTGGCTATGAGCTTAATACTTAGATGAATGTATGTTTTAGTATTTTATTATGCTTTCTGATTGTCTCCAGGTAGATGTGATCAGGATATGGGCTTCCTTTATCACTCTTCTTATTATTCAACTCAGGGTGTCTGTCACAGGTGTTGGCTGCCTACCTGGTGTATGGCAGCTGGTATTGGTTCTTGTCTTGATCACAGGATTTTATAGGGTGTGATTGTAGCTTGACTATATGATTGCAATTGCTCTCTCTTTTTGGTAATGTAGGGAGAGAAAGAGCCCCCTAAAGATAAAGAGGAATGAAATAAACAAACAAACCAGCAACAGAAAAAAAGATGGATTGAATACTGTAGTCTAAAATTACAGAAAAGAAAGAAGAGGGAAAAAAATTCTGTAGTCAGATATAAATATGACTTTAATGTCCCTCTCTCTAATTCTTGCCTTCAAGGCTGTCTGAAATTTTTCAATATGCCACTGTTGGCTGTTATGATGTAATTTAGGATTTAATTTTTGGCCTGCTCCCTTTTTATTCTCTCTCTCCCACTCCACAACCCCCGTTTAGGTCTTTTTCCTAGTCATAAACAGTTCAGGGCTGGTTGTGGCCATTTTATGCTGCCGTTTGGTTTTAAGTGGAAAGTATTCCTTTAAATTTTGAGCAGATCAGTGCACATGAATTTTATAACCCTCCGGGGGTGGGTGGATGGTATCCCCCTCTGTTCACCAGAATGGAGTTGCACAGATAGCAAGAGACCAATGAACAGATATCCCCCCCCCAAAAAAATAATATCCACACCTTTATCTCTCAGGGTCTGTCAGATGTCAGGTGTCTGTGGCAGCTCTGATCCTTTCCCTGCTCTGTCTTGGCCAAGTTGGCCGCTCCGTGAGGCGCTGAGGCCGGTGGATCTGAAAACACTGGATTTCTTGTTTCCACTACAAATTCCACTGTCTGTATGCCTTCCAAATTTTCTAAATATCCTTTATATGTGGTTCAGAGTTCTGGGACCATCCCCTGAACCTGCTTCATCTGGTATTCTGTGTTATTGCTGATGGAGATCCTCACTGTACTTCTCCCCAATCTGCCATCAATCCCCGCCTCTCCAATGCAGTTTTGAGTTTTCTGAAAACATCCTAATAAGCCCATGTGATTATATTATGTCCTTCTAGAAACTCTATCAAGATTATCCCTTTTAGAATCCCAAAAAACAGTCACCATAGCCTTCTGAGCTGATCTGTCTGTCTTGAATTGAACTGGATCAGCATATTACATCAGAAGCCATTGCCTTTGATTGGATCTTTGTTTTTGAGGCACCCTATTGAGACTAAGGAGGCCTGGTGTGGCGCTGTGGGTTAAGGCAGCAGACTGCAAAGCCATTTGAACTGTAAGGTCAGCAGTTCAAGCTCACCAGCTGCTCCTCAGAAACCCTATACAGGGTCGCTATGGGTTGGAACCAACTCAGCGGCACTTCACAACAACAACAACGAAATTGAGACTAAGTAGTGTAGTGGTTACAAATCAGGCTGCTAACCTCAAGGGCGTCAATTTGAAACTACCAGCTGTCCCACGGGAGAAAGATGAGGCTTTCTGCTCCCTTAAATATTTACTGCCTTGGAAACCCTGTGCAGGGTCACTATGAGTTGCAACCGACTCCACGGTACTTAACAACAACAACAACAACAACAACAACAACAACATTGACACTAAGACTAGTGTATTTCTGAACCCCAGTAACAATACTTTTCAACTTGACCTCATGTGTTTACATGTGTATATACATATCTATCTGTTTATCTATATGTCTGTCTGTGTAAGGATCCCTGTTGGCATGGTGGGTTATGTGTTGGACTGCTAGCCACAGGTCAGCTACTTGAGTCCACCAGCCTTGGAAACCCTATACTGAGTCACTATGTGTCCGAATTAACTTGACCACACACTGCCAAACAGCTATCATTGGTCCAACTGGTTCTGCTTCTCTGTAGATCCCTAAGTAATATATATGGTACATTGATGAATAGCAAATGGTATAATCCACATAAACACAAGCTCTTTGGGGTCCTCAATAATTTTTAAGAGTAGTAAAGGACCCCAAGACCAAAAAGCAGCAGTTTAGTGTTGTAGAGGTTGGGTAAGGCCATGTGGCTCTGTACAAATGAACACAATAGGTCTCTTAGCAGAAACTTTGTTGGGTCTCTAGCTTGTCTCCTTGAAGAGGGGTATTTTCAACTTCATTTTCCTATCCTCCATGTCCAGCCTGGGACCTGGCATTTAGTAAGTGCCTACTGACTCTTTTGGAGTCCTGGTGTGGTGGTGTGGGTTAATGCATCAGACTGAAAAAGCGTTGGAACTGCAAGGTCAGTGGTTCAAGCTCACCAGCTGCTCCTTGGAAACTCTATTCAGCGTCGTTGTGGGTTGGAATTGACTCAATGACACTTAACAACAACAATCAACTGTTTAATTCATGAGGGCTGGAGTGGATGAGCCACTAGGTAGCTGCAGAGACAATGAGAGCTGGGAAGTTAGGCAGAACAGTCCAACTCAACATGAAGCCAGACCTGCTTAGTGTAGTTCCATCAAAAGGACTGTTTTGATCTGCTGGCTCAACCCCCATCAGGCAGGCATATGACCCCAAATTCTCTCAGGCAGATCCTGTTGGGCAGGTTGGGTAGATACTCAAGAAGGACTGTTACAGAAAGAAGAAACCTTTTTTTTTCTGATGGGTTTTCCTTGGCTACATGGCCAGGATCTGATTCAATGGGAAATGTGCATTATCTTGGCTATTACCATCAAACAAGCCAGCCTCCTCCAAATGATAGCAATCCAGTAGTCTGCATGGACCCAGGCCTACTCAGCAATGGAAAGAACTTCCCACTGCACTCAACATGTTTTGTTTGATCCTCTCTGGCCTGCATTTGCTGGTACCACATCACTCTGAAATGGCCATCGTAGTGTGCACCATTCCAACTATGGTGGTAACTCTCCTGCATAGATAAGTCAATCAAACAGGTCATTCCTTCCACGCAGATGTAGACAGGCCAAGACATGAAAAGGTCCTGTGCCGTTCTGCCAGGTTGGAATTTCCTGTTAGAAAGACATGGGTGTTCCAGGGGCCTTTAAAATGTTAATGTGAAGCCATAAATATTTTTGGTGCATTTGGAGTTGGGGCTGCTGTTTGATGGAGCAGCAGCAGATGTCTGCCTGTTACCCATAGGAATGTGATCTATTCAACAAAATGCCCCCAGCTTTCTAGGCTAGAGAGCATTGCCAGATATGCCCCATTCCTACACATTCTTCCAATAGATTGTTTCCAAATTAACACAAGTGTGTGCTTTTTAATATCCTTCCTACCACGAACTTCCTGCTTTATAATCTTGACATCTTCCATATGAGGGAGACGCTTACTGCTCCACCCCTCACCTTGGACTGACTGGGTCTTAACCAGCTCTCTCAGAAAGCCTTCCTGAGGAGCAACTTTCTGCCTTGCCCTGCTGCAGAACTAGCTTTCATTGGTCATTGTCTTATTTGCCTGCGGAAGTACCTTGATTGCCTCTATATACTTCTTTGTAGTAATCTAGGAATGAGCAGAAAGGACTCATGATTCAGATGTGCTGGCCTTGGCTGGGGCCTTCACTCCCAGGAATTTTAGAGGTGGTGGGGGGGAACACAGCAACTCTGAGCTTCCGATACCTCATACAGGGCTTTCTCCGAAGGATATTTGAGGCTCCGCATGGCCGAAGGCCTTAAGATATCATCCTGTACTCAAACTGGACACGGCAGCCTGTTGGCCTGGGCAACCTTCTGGGGAAGCTTCATTTTCTCCTTTGGAAAGTAATGGCAGAGGGAAGTGAAGCATTAACTGTTGTTGTTGTTGTTGTTGTTGTTGTTATGTGCCGTGGAGTCGGTTCTGACTCACAGCGACCCTGTACAGGGTTTCCAAGGCTGTAAATCTTTACGGGAGCAGAAAGCCTCATCTTTTCCTGAAGGAACAGCTGGTAGTTTCGAATTGCTGACCCTGAGGTTCACAGTCTGATTCATAACCACTAGACTCTATAACAACCTGTGATATGCAGATGATACAACCTTGCTTGCTGAAAGCAAACAGGACTTAAAACATTTACTGATGAAGATCAAATAGCACAGCCTACGGTATGGATTACATCTCAATATAAAGAAAACAAAAATCCTCACCACTGGACCAATAAACAACATTCTTATCAACAGAAAAAAGATTGAAGTTGTCAAGGACTTCATTCTTCTTGGATCAACCATCAACACT
>NW_006408652.1:9174384-9195317 GCF_000296735.1 Chrysochloris asiatica | reverse complement strand
TACAGAAGGCCCTGTGCTAACTGTCAGGAAGAGTGTGATGAAAGACTCTAAAAGAATCTGATTTTGTTGGGCCAACACGGAGGTGGGGGGTAGGGATCCGCATTTCTGGTAAAGAGTACAGTGTGAGCAAAGAAAAACACAAGGTCTTTCTGGACAAATGGACAGTAGTAGGGTATGGCTGGAGTGGAGGGTCTATGAGTGTTTGGAGGACGGACAGGTGGGAAGAAGGGGTGTCCTGAGGTGGCCATTTATCCCCCAGGTAGCATTTCCTGGACAGTGTTTCTGGACCACTGGAACATTCCTTTCGCTGATATGTGTGCCAATATGTGGTGTCTTTCTTTTTGTCAGAATCAATAGGCTGCCTGTGCTCCTATCTAGGAAATGCTCCACTTTTTTCATTGAATCCCCACCCCTCCTGCTTACTCAGGGACATCATTCCAACAACTCCCTTCTCAGATCAATTCTATTTCTTTACTGGCTCATTTCTATCTCCCATTCAACAATACTCCCTTGATTTCATACCCCACTCAGCAACCACTCACCTTCTCTGCTATTCTTTATAGAACAGCTCCTCAGAAGACTTGTCTGAATGCATTTCTCTGCTTTCTCCCCTCCCATACTTCTTCCACCCACTCAAATCAGGGTTTTGTGCCACAACTTCAATGAGATAGCCCTCGCCAAAGTGACTGAATGACTGCCTGTTTACCAAGTCCAGCGGTCAAGCCTCTGTTCACCGACACCATAACTCAAATGCATCAGTTCTTAGCATGGCACTTCAAGGTACCTTCAATATTCTTCTCCAACACCATAACGTAAATGCATCAATTCTTGTACAGTCTTCTTTATTCCTTGTCCAACTTTTGCATATGAGGCAATTGAATATACTATGACTCCGGTCAAGTGCACCTTAGTCCTCAGAGTAGCAGTTTTGCTCTTGAACACTTTAGTAGTGACCCTGTATAGGGTTTCCAAGGAGCAGCTGGTGAGTTTGAACTACCGGCCTTGAGGTTAGCTGTCCGATGCTTATCCTACAGGGCCACACCAGGACTCCCGATCTAGTCCAAAAGTTTACACTTGAGCTAAAAGAAAATTGTATCCCAGCAGCAAACCTGCTTGGCTACAAGATTAATAAGCTATTAACCAGCACCCAAAGCAAAACCACTGTAGGATAAATCCAGAGAGATAAGAAAATACTTCACATGGTTAAAAGTTTATGCTATTTCTGACTTTGTGTGAAACATTACCATTAACCTGGCAGTTAATCAGAGTTTTTCATTTACCCAGGGTTCAGAACCATAATGAGCACTTGAACAGGGTAAATAAAAAGATCTAAAGAAGCAATGCCCCAGAATGTCATAAGTGGCAATCATCTACCTTGCATGGCTCCTGTGGTACAAAGCATCTCACAGCTGGAAACAAATGATTCCTCAGAACATTGTAAATAACCTCCACGCCCACTCCTAATTAAAGTGAAGGCCCGCTTTCTCATGGGCACTGAATATATGAACCAATTAAGGCAATATCATTTCTTTCCAGAAAGAAGGACTGTGTTTCTGTTCTTCCATCTCTCTTTTCCTCTTTCCTGCTCTCCAGAAATTCCACCCCGATGTTCCTGAGTTGCAATAATGAGACATCCTTGCTTTAAGCAAATTTTGCACCTGTAACCTGCAGAAATATAGCCGTAGCATTTGAAAAATTACCTCCATGCTGCACAGTGCCATGACAATTTATCTTTGCGATGATTTTATTGCATGGTTACCCTGGGCAATGAAATCAATAAATCTTCACTGTCAGGAAGGTTGGCCCCGTGCCAGAAACAAATGAAATGCACGAAATCAGTAAATAAAAGGTTCCTGACAACTCATTCCAGAAATTATTTAGCAGTTGGGGTGGCGGTGGGGGTTTGTGTTTCACTCCTGAGCCTTTATGGACATTCTTTCTGAGAAATGATTATACTAACAAACACAATGTCGCCACTACAAACAAGTTAGACATAACTATGTCATAAATTAATGTCCCAGGAAAAAGCTGGGAGGCCATGGAGTAGTGTGGCCAGGTTGGTAGACCAGGACCAGTGGGGCTGAGGATGGTCTAAAATATCTTAGGGTGGGAATCCAGCTCTGTCTCCTCCCCTGGACCACTGCAGCTTAATTTTACTGACCTTTGCTCTGCAGGGAGGCACCCTCTCCTCTGGGGGGCAACTTGTCCGATTTCCTTGGCCATGCTACACCCATCTGTAGTCCATTCACCAGTCTAAGGTCTGTTCTGCATGCCATTCTCCAGTTCCAGAAATGATTCCACTTGTGAGTATCTGGGGGTAGGCTTGGGGGTTGGGTCCAAGATTAATAACATCACCTACCTGGTGATGAAAACAGTTAGCAAGCTCAGCAGCTAACCTAAAGGTTGTCAGTTGGAGTCCCCCCCCCCACCCACCCAGAGGCTTCTTAGAAGAAAGGCCTGATGATCTATTTCGCAGCCACTGGTTTTGCATCCTTTGTACAGCAGTTCAATAGTGGGAGGTGGCTTAACTGGTCCCCATTTTACAGATTAGAAAATTGAGATTTGTTTGAAATGCCACAATAAGTGGCAGAGTGGAATCAAGTCCATCTTAGCCACTTATTTGACTGCTGTTCCTGTGTGGCTCCTGGGCCCAGGGAGCTGAGAACTGGGGTCGATGTTTGGGCATAGCCATACTTAGTTTTAGAGCCCAGGCTTTTCCACCTGAGTCTCCCTCACCCAGTGGTGGGTGAGCCTTGGGGAAAGGCCTTTGTGGGAGCCACCACAGAGCTGTTAGTGACCAAGTGGCTTGAGGACAATGGGCATGCATGAGGACATCCGAGAACATGAACTGGGCTTTTGTAGGGCTGCTTCCTCTGCCTCTTCACTCCCATTGGACCTCAGCAGGGCTGGAGAAACCAGTCAAGGTAAGCAAGAGTTTATTTGTGCTTACATGTTAATCTGTAGTGAACAACTTCACATATTTTCACCACATCAAAGAATTTGCTTTTAGTTCAGGCTGGTATCTGTATCCCAACCACAAAGCACCTTCCAATAATAGAATCAAAGGTTCTTTTCACATTTACAATCTCTGAGAGGATTGGAGCGCCCAATCAGCAAGGTAAGCACAGGCTCATTTATGCATATTTACTAATGTGTAGTACTTGCTTTGTTAATTGGGCAGTCTGTCTCCCTGGGTCCCAGGACATCGTCTTGTGCACAAGATGACTGTTGACCCAGAGCAGAAATTCATTTGGATCCTTTGAGGGCAAGCACTGAGAATTGGTTTCCAGTTCAGAACTAAGGAGAAATATAGGTCCCTGGCTTACTCTAGTCATCTTGTCTATGGGAGGACTGCCACTGAGCTGCACAGCCTCCATGTCCAATGGTTGCATGGGCTCCCTCACAGTGGGTGGAAGGATGGATGAACCAACAAGATTTTGAGCAGTTAGGAGCCAGCCCTTTCCCAACAGAATCAGTAGAAGACACAGCTTCAGCTGGATCTGAGGACTCAGGTTGGGCCTTGCTCAGCCTTCCCCACCCCACCCACTCTGCCGATGTCTTGCTGGGGGGCCTCTTCTCTGTCCTATGGCTCCCCCAGTGCTCCTGAGGCTTTGGGGAAGGTTCTCTAAAGGCTCAGGAGGACTGTCTGAGACTAGGGATCATTGGGGCTTCCTGAAGGGACAACAGAGAGGACCTGTACAGCTCAGGAGAATGGAAGTCGATAGAAAGAGGAGAGTGTGATTTTAGTGCTCAAGGCCTGGCTCTTTGGAGAGTCTAATGCTATCTGAGGAAGTGTGTTCAGGTCTTCCAGAAGGACCTAGGAAGCAGGAACTAGGGAGGGAAGATGCCCCTGGCAAACTTCTGGAGTTTCTTGGAGCAACTGCAGTCAAAAGGAGAGAACCTTTGGGAGCAGCACCTTGTCCACCATGAGGCTGGGGACCCTTGGTGGTGTGGAAGATGTCAGAAGTCAGCATTACAGCCCTTCTGCTAGCCCTGGATGGCAAGAGAGGCAAACAGTGGAAATATGCGTGTTCTGCTTTCTGATTGGTTCTACTCTTTGAGCTTCAGCTAATGCAAATCTCTTTTTATAATTCTTGCTGGCATGTTCCCAGGGCAGATAATTCCCTATCAGCACATCATGAGCACCAAGGTGGTTATTTTCAAATTAATAGTTTGAAGCAAAATACGAGCATTGTTATTGAACTGGGGGCTGATAGATGGCAAAGGCACAGTATATAATAAGTAAGTGCAATGACAGCCACAGGATTTCAAAATAATAATAATTTGCATTTCTATAGCACCTTTCATGTGACTAATGAGCTTAACACAATTAATTCATTAATTTGGTGTATTTCCCTAAGCAGCACAGGAATGAGGTTTGTGCTGATAATATTCTGGCTGAAGAAACTAAGGGAGGAAGCAAAGAACTATTTTTGGGTCTGGGTCATAGTTCAAGAAACTCTAGGCTCACTGGTCCAGGAATCAAGGAGAGGGGTAAGAATTGGATAAGCAAGCACAGGGGAATGAGAAAATGACATCACATGCCATAAGAGGTGAAGTCTTTAATCTTCATCACTAAATGCTTCAAGTCCTTTTCACATTCAACAAGCAATGTTGTGTTAATGAGCCTTCCTCCCAAACTAATGCCACATTCTTTCTTTTATTATTATTATTTTTTAAGTTTTTTTGTGAATGATGTGTTAGTTTACATGGGTGAACATTATCTTTACATTCATCCTATCATATTTTGTTCCATTCCAATAACCACAATCCCCTGCATGCATCATCAAACAACCAAAGGATACACCCCACACACCTGCTCCCCCCCACCCCCGACTGCCAGCACACAGGCCCTCTCCCTCCCTGAGTTCAGAGTCCCCAGCTGCTCCTTCTGTCCATATCATCATCTCTGCTTCCATCCCTAGTGTCACTGCCTCCCTGGACATGGTCACGCAATTCGCTTTTCTCCCTTAATGGTTCCAGGGATCTCTGCTTCTGGACTGCAAAATCAGCCACTGTCCTCCTTTTGTTACCAAACATTTACATTTACCTTTCCAGCACTCACTGTCAGACCTGATAGCAATCATTCCCTATTGAACTGCAGGAGTTCTATCCCCCTCACCTTTTATCAACCCCATCCAGACAGGTTTGGAAACAATTCAGTGGAGGTTCTACCTTTCCTTGTACCCTCTGGAGCTAGGTTCCCTATTAAAAGCTTGTAAGCCAGTCACTTCTTGCCTTTGTAGTCCCCCAATTTTGGGTAGCCAACGTCTAAATTCCCCATCCCTGTCGACCCTGTGTACCGAGGGGGTGGGAATGATCCTTACTGTAGAGATTTGTCCTTTCCTTTGTCATACTTCATCCACAAGCATAGGTCAAGTTCATCCACTTGTAGTGGGTTACTCTTTTTTTTTCCCCTCTTCTTTCTTCCTCTAGTCATGTTCTGATCATCCATCCATTGATGCCAAGTCAAATGGGTGCTATCTGCAAGTGTGGATGTTCTTGTGCATTTCCCCTCACTTCCTATCAGCTGGATGCTTCACACTCCATTCTAGTCCTCTGGGGCCACGTCCCTGACCCTGGGCCCAGGAGTCCCTAGGTCTCGTCATACTGCTGGCTAACCAGGTCTCCATCCAGGTTAACAGGAGTCTATTGAATGTGGTCAGACTTAATTCACAACTTCATTGCTGTTTTTTACCCGCTTCCCCTTATCGGTGACCATCGTGGCCAGCAGCAGGACCATATGCCTGCTAGTGTATTCCATTTGAGTTTCGGTCTTGGGAGGGAGTTTGCCTTGAGGGGACCTGACCACTTGCCTTGATGGCTCCCTGGGGTACAGCTTGCTTGTTCTTGTAGTAGTCTATTGGACTGCTATTATTGTTTTTGATTTTTCCTGCTGGTCTTACTTTCAAGAAGTATCTTCTGTTCTTCTAGCTGCTCCAGACTGGTCTGCTTGTCCTTTCAAGTGGAGATTTCCCACCTCAGAATATTCTGGAAGGGGTTCAAGATTCCACTTATGGTCTTGTGCAATGCAAAGGCTCTGCAGGGAGCCTCCTTCATAGGACAATTTCTAGCCCCATTTTAGGTATTCCAATCAGTTATAGGCTGAAGACAGACTTACCAGCTTTTTCTGGTGATGTTTCTGGCTATTCCTTTCTCTCCCCTTCAAGTGTCTATTTTACAATAGTAGGCAAGGGAAACCAAGATTCAAAGGCAACCAAGCATTTAACGTCATTTCCCCACTTTTATCCATTCGAGCCATGCCTCAATCTTTGTATTCCACGGTTGTGCTTACATCATTATTTACCTCTGTCCTGTTTAACCCATGTAAACCTACCTAGCTATTTTCCCTTCCACCTTGTTTTTCCTTTCCCCTTCCCCTTTTAGTGTTTACCCCACCCCAGCACCCAAACTATCCTGTGCCTATTTCCTACCCTGAGCTCCACCTTCCACTCCCTCCCCTCACCCCATCCCATACACCCTTGTAATCAACAACAACAAAATAAATAAATAAATAATTGTAATATTTAGCCCCCTATTAGTGTGGGTAATTTTTCTTAATCTTTTACAAAAATGGTCCTATGCCCTTTTTCAACCTTTGTGACTGACTGATTTCACTTAGCATAATGTCCTCAAGGTTCATCCATGTTGTGTGTTGGCTTACAGCTTCCTTGTTATTCTTCAGGGTAGCATAATATTCCATCGTGTGTATGTACAAAAGTTTGTTTATCCATTCTTCCGTTGATGGGCACTTAGGCTGTCTCCATCTTTTTGCTATTGTAAGTAGTGCTGCTATGAACATTGGTGTGCATATATTTTCTCATGTTATGACTCACATTTCTTGTGGGTAAATACCAAGTAGAGGAATTGCTGGATCATAAGGTATTTCTATTTACAAACTTCTGAGGAAGCTCCATATTGTTTTCCAGAGTGGTTGGACCATTTTACAATCCCACCAGCAATGCAGGAGTGTCCCAGTCTCTCCGCATCCTCACCAGCATTTATTGTCCTCTACTTTTCTGATCTTTGCTGTTATTGCTGGTGTGAGATGATATCTCATTGTTGTTTTGATTTGCATCTCTCTAATGGCTAGTGAATTAAAGACTGAAGACCAGAAGAGTTGTGGAATGACATCAAGAACATCATACAGGTAGAAGGCAAAAAGTCATCAAGAAGGCAAGAAAGAAGGAAAAGGTCAAAATGGATGTCAGAAGACACACTGAAAGTTGCTCTCCACCATAGATATGCTAAAGCAAATGGAAGAAATGAGGAGGTACAAGAGCTGAACAGAAAATTTCAAAGATCAGCTCGAGAAGATAAAACCAAATACTATAATAAAATATGCAAAGATTTAGAATTAGACAAGCAAAAAAGAAGAACACGGTCAGCATTTCTCAAGCTGGAGGAACTGAAGAAAAAATTCAAGCCTCGACTTTCGTTATTGAAAGATTCTCTGGCCCGATTACTGAATGATGCAGAAAGTATCAAGAGAAGATGGAAGGAATACACAGTCACAGTACCAAAAGGAAATGGTTGATGTTCAACCATTTCAAGAGGTAGCATATGATCAAGAGCCATTGATACTGAAGGAGGAAGTCCAAGGTGCACTGAAGGAGTTGGCAAAAAAACAAGGCACCAGGAATTGATGAAATAAAAACAGAAGTCTTCCAAGAAAGTGAGGCGGCACAGGAGGCACTCACTCATCTTTGCCAAGAAATTTGGAAGACAACTATCTGCCCATTCCAAAGAGAGGTAACCCAACAGAATGTGGATATCATCGGACAATATCTTTGATATCACATGAGAGTAAAGTTATTAAAGGTAAAAAAAAAAAAAAAACAGCTACAATCATACATTGACAGAGAACTTCCAGAGGTTCAAGCTGGATTCAGAAGAGGCCATGGAATGAGGGATATCATTGCTGATGTCTGATGGATCTTGTCTGAAAGCAGAGAATATCAGAAAGGTGTTTCCCTGTGCTTTATTGACTATGCAAAGGCTTTTGAGTGTGTGGATCATGACAAGCTATGGACAACATTGTGAAGTATGACTATTCCGGAACACTGAATTGTGCTCATGAAGAATCTATAACTGGACCAAGAGGCAGTTGTTCAAACAGAACATGGGAACACTGAATGGTTTACAATTTTTAAAAAGTGTGCGACAAGGTTGTAGTGGTTATAACTATTTTGTGGATGAGTGTTTTTGCTTGTGACAGATATCATAGGGCCCCAAAGTCCATCGACCCACAAAGGTCTAGTCCCACCAATGCCAGATACTGGAGGAAAGGGGATGTAGGGTTGTCCTGAGTCCCCAAGGAGCTTCTACTAGAAAAATGTTTCTGAACCTTGACTTCTCTTTAGAATCATCTGGAGCACTTTAGAAACTATCCATATGGTTATGGGAGTGTAGTATGTAACTGACTGCATCAGAATCCTTGGGGGCAGGCTACATTTTAAATCTCATCAGGTGATCCAGAATGTGCCAGAATGTGGGAGAGGAGCTGGACCCTAAGGTCAGGACCAAGGTAGAGACCATGATGTACTTGGGTAATTGAAGTAAGGGGCCTGGGGAGAAGGCAAGTGGACAGGATATTGGCCTGAGCAAGTGGAGGACACAGAGGTACACAGGCGGACCATGCTTTGAGGGGGCTGATCTACTTAAGAAAGCTTTGCTTTAGGCTTATGAGTTTGGGTGAAAACTTGGTTAGTTTAGAGAGTGTTCAGAGTGTGTGAGGACAGCCAGGAGTGGATTCAAAGTGCAGCTGCGGCAGCCTCTTGACAGTGATCCTTCAGGTCTCTTTTTGCTAGCCAGAAAACCCGCTGGAAGTGTTGCTACCCTCTACGTAGTCTCCAGTTTTCTGCACATTCTTGGGCCCATCCAGTACTCTGGGAAGGGTATTACAAAAAAAAAAATTCCATTAAGAACAACTTTTTTTCCTGTCCCCTTGGTCATTTCCAGGTTTTTGTGTCCAGAGCTGAGGGTTCTAGGAGAAATCTCAGATGGCCACCATCAGCCTCCATCGAGGTCCATCTCTCCTCTCAGCCTTTCCCTCCTATCACTGGCCTGCTGCACGCCTGGCGTGTTGGATAAATAAGAATATGTTCAAATGCATTATGGGAAGACATTTCCCGACAGAAGAATGCTCTCAACTTGCATTTCTGTAGGATGTGTTCTCTAGAGCCCTTCAGGAGTTCCTGTGGTATAGACACCCATGGTGACCTCATGCATGTCAGAATAGAATCATGCCTCACAGGATTTTCAAGGCTGTGCTCATTCAGATGCAGATTGCCAGGCCTTTCTTCCAAGGTGTCTTTGGGTGGGTTTGAACTTCCAAAATTTCTGTTCATAACCAAGTGCTTCTCCATTTGTGCCACCATTATCTCTTTTCCCTGCTTTACTCTCACCCCCTCCGTGCCCCCCAGGCAGGTGGGTAGGATGAATGAGTACTTGGGAGGTCTTTCTTTGACAACATGAGTACTGGTAGCTGCAGTCTAGATTGCCAGCTCCTCTGTCTGCCTTCACACCGGATCAGCGGGGGCTCTAAAAGATACTGCCGCCAGAGACCCTGACAGAAACCTACAGAGTGAGGCCCTGCCATTAGCAGTTTGTAAAGCTTTTCTTGCATTTCTCCAGGGTTGAGAGTCACAGGACTGGAAAGACAGGACTAGAAGGTTGTTCTCTGCACCAGTCCCACCTCATTTCCCTCCTGTACTCACATACTATCCATCTCAATAGACACTCAGCTCATGACCTGTACATGCCTAATTGCAATAGAAAAAGGCCCTGAGATTCTGTATTAGTTTCAAATGGCTATACCTGACGTTGATGGGCAAGTTACATAGCAATCTGACAGTTGCTATTGAGATGATTCCCATTCATGGTGACCACATGTGTGGCAGCTGATAGTTCAGTAGATTGCCATGGCGCTCTTCTGAGCTATCTGTGGGCACACTCAAACCTTCAACCGTCTGTTAGCTGCCCAGTTCATTAACCGTTTGCACCACGCACAGACTGCCAACAAATTACTTAGATCCCTCTTACATCACAGCTTAAAGTTTTAAGATTTATATCAATTTTCAAGAAGTGGGGGGGAGGGGAACAGCCACACACACCCCTCCCCCCACGCCAGTCCAAAATGTATTTCCTGGCTAACTCACAGGCAAAATATTTTTTCTCCACATAGCATATGGCTTGGTGTCTTCTGAGCCCTTTGTGTAATCCACACTGCCACTTCCCACCCACTGTGGCATGTCCACTGCGAAAAAATGGAGTCTTGTAAATTGTCCTCAGAGGATTAAGACTGGCAACGTTGATAATGACAGTGTGTCAGGGGAAATCACTTGGGGAAACAAAATCCTCAGAGTGGCCAAGAGTGAATGTAGGGTAAGAAACACGGGTCTACCTGCCTTCCTGCTCAGCTCTGTGTAGCAGGGAGAAGGCAGGCTGATAGTATCTTCATTTGTAGAGGAAGAATGTGGGGCCCAGAAAGGTTAAGCGCCTCATTTCAGTCAGGCAGCCAGAACCTGCTCTGAAATCCTGCCTCCAAGCCCAGAGCATTCACATCCCTGGAATGTTCTGCCTGTCAGAGACAAGGAGAAGGAGTTCAGCCAGGGCTGGGACTGTCTTCAAAGTTACAGCTTTACTAGTTCAAGCCCTGGCAACCACCAAGAGGGTGACACAATGTCTTCTTCCAAGCTGAAGGGGCCTGCTTTACCAAACCTCTCCAGAGTCGCTGACTCCTGCTGTGGACTGTTTCAGTCTTCTTGAGAAAAATGGTTTTTGGAAGGCTGGTCTTTAGGCATCTCTGGAGGGACTTGAGGGCCTTAGACCCTTCTTTACTTCTGTTTTTAAAAATGATGCTACAGCAGGAATCACAGTATTCATTCATAAAAGTCACCTGATAGAAGCTATGACACCTCTGTATACCTCTGTCTCCTCATCTCTACAACAGAGGTATAATAGCACTTCAGTTATTGGATCATTATGAGGATTGCTGTTTTCACTAGCTGCCTTCTAGCTGCTTCTGACTGTCCGAGTCTGCACTATTCCCATAATTGCTTTTGATCCATAGGGTTTTCACTGGCCAGCGTAGTGGTTACGAATCGGGCTGCGAACCTTAAGGTCAGCGGTTCGAAACTACCAGCTGCTCCGCGGGAGAAAGATGAGGCTTTCTACTCCCATAAAGATTTACACCCTCGGAAACCCTGTACAGGGTCGCTATGGGTCGGAACCGACTCGATGGCACACAACAACAACAACAACAACTGTTTTACAAATACATCAGCAGGATTTTTTTTTTTCCTCCATTGAAACCTGTTCAGCATCCTAGCAACATTCAACTCACCAGTGACAGACATGTGGTGGGTGTACATTGGCTGGGAATTGAACCAGGGTCTCCTGAATGGAAGGCGGGAATTCTACCACTGAGCCATCGCTGCCTCCATTATAAGGATTACATATTTATGCTAAGAAGTGATACAATAGTGCTTGTCACAGGGTAAATGCTCCATGCAGTTCTAATTTGCATACATGCATACCTAGGCATGGCCATGAACTCTGAAATCTGGCGGGTTTTTTTGAAAGAAAGAAAACAACGTGGCCACTTGAGAAAAAAAAAAAAAAATCCATTCAGTTCTCTTTACTCACATGGAATCCTATTTCTTCTTTGACTCATAAGAAAAATGTTCATATTTACAACTATTGTGGACTTCAAATCTTGGAAAGAAGTTGGCATTCTTACTGTTACAACCATCCGTTTTAGCCACGTTAGCATTCAGACTTGGATTACCAAGAGAGTGTGCAAGGTCACACTCTCTTGCCAACCCAAGTGTATTTCATTTGTCCTCAGAGAATTCTGCCAAGTTGGTTGTTCCTGTTGGGCTCACTGACAGTTCTGAGCTGAATAGAGCCTTCGCCTTGTCATTCTTCACTTACTTCTCATGGTCAGAGCTGACATGCCACACAAATGATTTTTCCCCAGAACTGAAACACATTTTCAAGGCAATATTTCTCAAATACACATCAGCTTTTCTGCCTTAATTAAAGGGTGTGGTGGTGGTGGTGGGTGCAGTCGACTCGATCCCAACTCGTTTGTGACTCCATGTGGCAGAGTAGAACTGTCCCATAGGGTTTCCAGACCGTTAAGGCTTCAGGAGCAGACGTTTTTCCTCCCAAGGAGCACTGGGGGTTCAAATCAAAGACCTCTGGGTTAGTGGCCAAGCGCTTAACCATTGTTCCACCAGGACTCCTTTAGAAAGTGTACCTAACCTTTTCCTGATGACTTTCAATTATCATTGTGACATAATTGATTATGCTGCCCTTCCAAGCTAGTGTCCGTTCACACCTCGGGCAAAAGGCCAGAGTCAACTGTATTTCCACTGTTCCAGTAGTGTAGTTTAATCTTTTCCTGTCTCACCTATCAGTAGCTGCTACAGTAGTCCCTGTCTACTTCACAAGCTTTTTGTGTGCTTAGTACTAGGAATCCAGATAAACAGTTGACAATTTTCTCTTGAGTGGCTTTTGGACAATGGTCTCTGGCCTCCCTTCTAAACCTAATGGGCTTTGTTGTTGGTGTTAAGTGCCATTGAATTATTTCTGACTCCTGTATAGGAAACCAGTGTATTACCCTGCAGCTCCACACCAAAACTTCATGGTCTTGGGGAGAGTTCATTTCTGTCTGGTTTCCAGTTTAAAGCTGTTGAGGTGAAGTGGCCACACTGTTAACATACTATAATGTGAACGTAGATGTAAGAAGGTACTTATGACTGGGAACGTCTGTAAGCCTAATAACCTCCATGTCTACAACAGGATTTTCATAAAAATTTTATTTTGTATTTTTAAATAATTCAATGAATTGGCAGTATACTTAATGCCTCTATGAGAGAAACCAATGCACCAGCTCAGCCAATATCTTTTTACAGAAACATGGTGTTGGAAAACAACAAAAACTACATTAAAATGTTTGTACACTGAGTTACTGTACTGAGAACAAAGCGCCACACATTTGAAATGCAAAGCAACACAGGCAGATACTGACTTATACATAGAAAGCGCATGAAAAACATTTTTTTTTTTTTAAACTAGATAACATTTCCTCAATCTCTTGATGTTAGGACAGTTACTCTGGTCTATACAGAACATCGGAATTTACTAAAAATCTGACAAGACGAGCATGCGTGTTGAGAACAGTGATTGGTGAAAATTTCAGAGAAAATGATTATTTGAAATCTGTACCCAAGGAAAAGTGGTCCAAAAGACAAATTATGTTATATTGAGACAGAGGTGGATTTGAGGAATGATCAGCTCATTTTGACGGCCACTTGGGATGCCATCAGTGTGGAAAAGGGTCTTCTACTTGGGAAAGGGCCTCATGAAGCAGGCTGTTTTTTTCATGGTTCTGTTTTATTGCCTTGGAGGGAGCCCACTCTGGGATATGGGCCCAGGGAATGGTACTGCCTGTGCAATCCAAGGCCAGCTTATTCCAACATTGACAGTTCAAGTCAGCTCAGACATTGCTGCAGCTGAGTTGGCCTTCATCTGCCCTCCCATGCATCTTGACCTACAGTTTTTGCTTGGAAACTCATAGTTGGATTTGAGCAGAGCACTTCCCCCACAAAAGTCACTAGAATCCATGTGGTTGGGCCATATAATTATGACAAAACCATCCAAGAGGGAAAGAATTTCCATTTCAAGTCATTGCTTTCAGATAATAATGCAGCCATGGGCTCCCAAACTATAAAATACAATGTTTTTGTAGAAGGAAAAGCAAAAATCTCATGAAGGACAAGAAGCCAGAGACATCACACATGCAAACACACACACAACATCACACATGTGTCCTATTTGCTTAGTTATGGCTTTCCACAAAGATTCAGCAACATGGTGTTGGTGAGCCCCCCCACACACAAAGCAGATGACAACAATTAAATTCCCATTTGTATCGCTGTTATTCAATAAATATTTCCCATGACACTTAAGTATACAGTTTCTGGTTAAAATATGCATGAAAATGTCATCTTGTTTTCAAGAACAGGAGATAAACAGGCACATCTTCATTTGCAACATGGTAGAATTATCTTTCTGGTTCTTATATACAGGCTAATGGGAATGTGAGAAACATACCAAATGAGCACACAAGACTATTGGGAATGTGCCTTTTAGATACAAAACACAAAGATTGTAGATAGACCAGGAAGCACACATCCCTGGAGACTCCCAGGGGTATTTTTCAAGTCCCAGTCAAGGTTTTTACTGGAACTAGGTGGAGTCACTTGCGAAACTGCATTAGATCTCAGAGGATATGATACCACCATTATCTTTCCTACCATTTGTCAGTGTGGGGCCTGGAAACATTGAATTAAATTGGAGTGTTCCTCTTGGGAAACCCACTGATGCTTGCTTAGATTTCAACCTTGGTCTCTAGCCTAGTCTAATGCAGATTTATCAAAAACTCCAGAGTTCAATATTGTAATTAAGAAGAAGAGGAAGGGTAGAGACAGACAGAGAAAGAGAGAGGTGGAGAAACACATCTCTGTAATCAGAGTATTTCTTCTATCAACAACATCTCCAATCTTCCACTCCAAAGAAGGAAAAATAAAGATTAAAAAAAAAAAAGAAGAAGAAAGAAAAGAAAAAATAGGGGAGAAAGGATGACCTTAAAGAGAATCTTGACCGAAGAGCTCCAGGAGATTTCTTGAACAGAGATTTGTAGTTCATGTTTTTAAAGGTTGCAGTAACATATGAAGATGTTTGCCATTGCCAGGACTCCAGCTAAAAGCTCATTGGCAAATCCTGATAACAGCACTGCCTGCAACCACTCCACTTGCTCTGAAGTTTGGTTGCAATCATCAAAACACTGCTCCACAAAGTTATACACTTGGACAAAATGGATTCACCAGACTCATATTGATACGGCCATGTAACAATGCAGTGAGTGTAATGGCATGGTTTCATAATATCACATGCCTTTCCAGGTGGCATGTTCTAGATTAGGACACATCTAATGTTTTCATTAATCTTTTATGTCGCAAAAGCATGAGCAAGTACAATTCAGAAGCTCACATTGAATTCAGCTATTCATTTGTTTAGAAAGAGAAAGAACACAAGCAGGGAAGAGAGACAGAGAGATAAACGAGTAACACCAACCACATAGCCACAATCACCACCACCACTAGACCAGAAAAGAAGCCAGTCTTTTCTTGGGAAGATCCTAAGGATATGCCACTCAACAAACCCAGTGCACAAAACGGAGAGATTTCAGTATCTTCTGATTCTGAGCAAGGGGTTCCTACTGAGCTCACTTTTGACATATTCATTTATATCTGAAGACACCACCCCATCAGGCAGTCTTCAGAAGTGCTACACTGATGAAAATAGAAATCAAAACAGCAATTTGTAGAATTCAATAAATGTGAGGAATTTCATCTATTTCTCTTCCTAAAATACCAGAGTCAAATCATCCAGGAAGAAAACAATGTAAAAAATTGTCTCGAGATAACCAATCTCATTTGCTGTATTTGTGGTTGACTATGAAGCGTAGTGGTTACGAATCGGGCTGCGAACCGCAAGGTCAGCAGTTCGAAACTACTAGCTGTTCCGCGGGAGAAAGAGGAGGCTTACTGCTCCCGTAAAGATTTACGGCCTCGAAAACCCTGCACAGGGTCGCTATGAGTCGGACCCGACTCCACGGCACTTAACAACAACAACAAATGATTAATTAGGGAGGGTCAGTTTGAAATTGGGGATGTACAGGACAATGTTAACTACACTTCTAGCTCTATCCTGTCTATAGCCAAGGAGATTTGAGGTCCTTATGTGTGTCAAAAAAAAACCCAGATCCAGATGTTGGCATTCTCCAGGAAGGACATCCATTGTAGGGATGTTACAAGGACAGAGAATACACCCCAAACCCTGATGCTCCAGAATGAATCACAGAGGCTAAAGAGAAAAAGGACATGAAGAAAGACTCAGATCTTTTCCAGGGCTAACACAAAACCACGGACACTGTCCTGGACGCTAAAAGTGGAAATGAAGAAAGAAAAAATAGGATTGGAGGGCAAGTTCTTCCACCTTTCCAAATACAAACCTGTAATTAACCGTGAAAAGCACAGGACCATGAGAGTCCTCTGAGACTTTCTATTCTACTCTCAGGATGATTTAAGATGAGGAGGTCTAATAAAAAAATAAAAAAATAAACGGTGTGTGTGTGTGTGTGTGTGTGTGTATTTAATGAAAACCTCATTCTTTTAGAAAAAGAAACTGCAGCTTATGCTTTCTTGTTAGCGACCTTAGTTTTCTTCATATTGGGAAGAAAAGAGAATTATTTTTGTTTGGATGTTCATTTCTGGTTTAAATTCAAAGCTGGGACAGTAAGCAGATACGTTTAACTGAAAGTACATGTCAATGAATAACTTGGATTGTGCTATCCTTTATAGGGAGTTCTGTTTGACATAGGATAAGCACAAGGTCAGCGTTTCAAACCCATCAGCCACTCCTTGGAAATTTACAAGGTTGCCAAGTCAGAACTGACTCCACGGCACTTAACAACAACAACATCCTCTATAGAGGTCCTAATGTTTCCTAACGACAAAATGGCTGCCATGAGATAAATCAATCATATATACATAATATATCCAAGTTCCATTTAAAAATTAGAAATATCACTTGGAAATGAAAACAAACAGAACCACTCAACTCCACTTACTTTAAACCAATCATGCCATTTAAAAAAAAAAAACAAAAACAAACAAACACCTATCTACTTCCATTTTACCTGGGAGGCATGAAGATGACCAAACCACTGTCCTTTCACCTCAAGAGGGCTTCCCACATTTTGGCCATTTCTTTCTTAAAACCCAAGCCTCCAGGGCAACCCATGTTTCCAGGGTATCATCATCAACTATCTATACATATAGATGATTTACATGTGAAGTGATGCAATAGTTTTAATGTGTGTGTTGATGTGAATGGACATGTGAAATCGGAAGCTCTCTGAGCGACTGCATCTAATAGTGTGTTTGGAGCTAGCTTGTCTAGGATCACAAGAACACATCTCTTCCCAATTCCTGGTTCAATGATGTCACAGTGAATAGCTTGAAATCAGCCGTGGTGGAAGTTTTTGCACCATGGTAGTTGGCAAATGCTACAAATCAGGTACTTTTGTTTTAAGAGCGCTGACTGTTAAACACTGGTTGCATCCGAAGATTTGACCCGAGTCAAAAGACACTAGCTCTCAGCTTGGGCAATGAGGGGCAGTATGGCATCAAATCAGCCTCTTTGGGAGTTTCCTTCCTGTCTAGAGGCTCTTCTTGCAGGCCTCACGAGAACAGCAGAACCACAGAAGGGTTCAAGCTTCTGAGAAGTTGACTGGCTACCCAATGCCACTTCACAAGGCTCTATTCTCAGAGACAGTTGTCCTACTTGGCAGCCTCATGTGTGACGCAGGTCAAAAGCAAATAGGTGAAGTCATCTGAAATTCTTTAAGCTCTGGATATGGCAGCTGGATTTTCGCTGCCGAAGCTGGAGAAGAGGGAGCCCCTTAGGAGAAGCAAGCTCTCCAATTGAAAGCATGCACTGGGGCATTCTTCAGGTGTCTCGCAGCTGGTTTGCAGGCTGCTGCTCACTAGATGGGGCTGGCAGGTGGGCAGACCTGGGTTTGTGCTGTAGTGTCCTGCTAAAAGCCTAGCAGCAGCCTTCCTTTGCTTCCCTCTTCTCGCCTAAAGTCAAAGTCTGGTAGAAATCAAAGAGCCAACAAAATTGAGGTCACTGGCAAAATGAGTTTGAAATTTTGAATGAATTTTATTAAACATCATTAGTCTACACTGCACAGATAATGAAACAGCAAAGCTCCAATCTTGTAGAAGAATGAGAATTGATCATGGATCTGAAAAGCAGTTCTGTGGCCCCTAACCCAACACGAGACCTCTGAATGACTTGTAACATCTCACATCAGTAGAAAGGGGAAAGAACTGCAGTCTGGCCTGGAGGGGCTTCCCTACCCTCCACCCTCCCCACCCTGACCCCACCCACCGCCCTCCCCATAATGCAATTTTCTTTTAGTTGACAGATTACAGAGAACAATGGTAAAGAGGGCTTCTAGATTTGTGAGGTGGAGAATGGAAAGGGAATGAATTTTTCTTTCCCCAGAAATATTTGATGGGAGGATGAATGTCTGAGACCATCCTGTGATTAACCTCCTGCCAGAGTGAATGCTGATTACCAATACACAGATGCCATTCTGCTGTTGGAGTTTGCTAACAACAAAGTGAAAATGAATCAGAGTTCAATTATGAGAATAAGGCTGTGCAAGAGGAAATGAGAAACAATGATGACAACAAGGACGACGATGATGACAAATTTAGTCTGCCGGTCACGTACCAGAGCACCGGCAACTGGCTCTACATCTTTCTCCACAGTATTGGTTTGGGGGGGCACGGAATTGACCCAGTCAAGTGATATTATCTCGCTACACATTTCTCAATGGGAAAAGTGATGCTTCTCTAAGCAAGCAGGTCATTGTTTTACTGAGTAGTCCTACCCAGTGATCCAGTTTGGTTCTCCCACCTGACAACTCATACAGGTGAACTTGGTCATGTCCGTTGAGAAGTACGTGGGGTTTTACCCTCACAGCTACACCAATTGTGCCTTCAAAATTGCTTTTGAACTTCCAACTCCAAATTCCAACTTTGGGATGCAAATTTGAGTAAAACAAAATCAAAATTAGATAGCTTCTGGAAACATATGATGAAACAAGTATCTTTCCAATTCAGATATCTTAGCCAATGGTTTCTAATACAGCAACTTACTTACATAAAGAAAAGGCATCCCAACCTCAAGTCTTAAAAAGTAGTATCACGTAATCTGATTTTCCAATTATGTCATTCAAATATAAAGCTACTAGCATTTTTCCAATGAAATTATTAATTAGCAGCCTATCGACTGGCTAACGACACGCTTATGGCTAAATTCTACCCTGAGGACCACACTAAAAAACTCTTTTCAAATTTATCCTACCTACCAAACTCAGATAGTAAAATGACAAAACTACTAAAATATCCAAAGAGAATTGAAAATATAAAGACAAGCCAACATCATAACACAAACTTGGCAAACTCTCTGTGGTTGGAGCTTGGCTGACAAATGAAGGCTTAGTGGTGGCTCTCCATAAGCCATACTACAGGGCTGAGATCCTCTCATGTTCTTTTCTCAGGTGAGTGACGCTGACCATTACTCTGTCCATTCCCCTACTTCCATATGCTTATTTCCATGTGTCTCCTCAAGCCTCCCTCAAGGTCTATGGAGGGGTGACAGGCCTTATTCCACAGGCAGGATCTTGTCCTACCGTCCATATCCCCTCCACAAACTGGTACGCTGAAGAGATTTACTGGACAAAATATCTCCTCCATCCCTTGAAGGGCTGCATACCCACAACACACATCACCAATTACAATGTAATGAATAGAGCGCCTGGAAAACAGCAACAATCCTTCATCGTGAACCAGAAAGACATCGTCTCCTCAGGGAAAGGATGATGACTTTATCTTCATGTTTCTAAGCTGCTGTGAAAGTGGGTCTACCCAATAATCAGGTGGTGATCCTGAGCTCAACAGTCAGATTTGATCATTGTGCTGCTCACTGGTCACACACTTTATACTCAGTCACCAGGGGTGACACTGGGCAACAGAATGACCTGCTGCCTCCCTGTTGTATGTTAAGTAGATGTAACAGCTCACTGAAACTAAACTCGAACTTTATGTTTTTTTATCCACAAGGTAATATGCTTGTTCCCTAACATTCTAATGTCTAGTTTCT
Organism: Chrysochloris asiatica; assembly: GCF_000296735.1. Classification (NCBI taxonomy): domain Eukaryota; kingdom Metazoa; phylum Chordata; class Mammalia; order Afrosoricida; family Chrysochloridae; genus Chrysochloris; species Chrysochloris asiatica. The sequence goes on along the minus strand of NW_006408652.1, from coordinate 9,175,505 downwards.
GGAGACTGAATTTCAAGAAGATGATACTCCTAAATCCACAATGGTCTAAGTAAGATCCTGATCTAGGTTGGACTTACATGTCAGGCCAGTGGGCTTCATTAGATGGAATAGCCAGGGACTTGACCTGGTAAGCTATGGGAAACAATGGGAGAACTTGAGTCACTACAAACCCATCAGCTTCGTTTTGATATGTGACACCACAGATGTGAAATAAATGACTTCGGTGTCTATAGTCTTCCATATTATTTTTTTCCTCACTTTAGAGGCACAGACAGGATTGTCTTGGATTTTGTGTTTGCATGTGTATGAATGTATAAGAACATTGTCAAGGCTGCAAAAGTGAAGTTCAAGTAGAATCTAAAAAGTATTGGGTTCAGCTGATGGGATGTTCCCATCAGCCATCTCAACAACATAGCTCCAGCCATTGGAGTGTGACTTCTACAACAACGGGCCTTATACTCAAAGGCAGCCAGCCAGAGCTCAGCTCTGGCTTATTTGCAACGAGGGTCATAGCTAACATTGACAATGAAAGTGCAAAGTGACAACAACTTGCTGCTCTGATCACAAACCTGCATGACTTGCTTTAAAAATCAAACAAGTTTACATGCGTCCTGTACATGTATCTAGTATGAATCTGGCTGTAACTCAGTGAACAGAATTCAAGAACTCAGAAGACTGAAGGCTAAGTTATTACAGTTAACTGACGACTGGATAGTGTTTACTGCATGTGGGGGATTTTTCTGGTGAACTGGAACACCAAAGATGGTATTTGCATTGTGATGTTTAGGGACAGCTGGTGAGGTCTCCAAATTAGGTTCACTCTTCATAGTCTTCAGGGCTCTTTGAAAACATTCCAGGTTGAAGCACTACCCCAAGATGAATTTTTTAAAGTGGCAGTTTTTTTTGCATCCTCCAGGGATTCAAATTTTGTTCCTTTTAAATGTTGTTTGAGTTTCGAAAACAAAACAAAAAAATTCTGAAGGGACAAGATCAGGGCTGTCGTTTGGCTGGGGAATGGTTTTCCAATGAAATTTCCATAGGACAGCCCTTGTTACCTCAAACAATGAGCAGGCGGATTGTTTTGATGAGGGAACTATCCTTGGCACAACTCTCCTAGATCT
>NW_006408652.1:9109017-9174204 GCF_000296735.1 Chrysochloris asiatica | reverse complement strand
CTTTCTTTCTTTCTTTCTTTCTTTTTAAAGGCTAGCTACTACTTAAAAGAGTTGACAATTTTCTTTGGAATTTTCACAAAATTATTCCATGCTAACAGAGGTTTTCATAGAATCAGTAGTTGTATTTCAGTTAAAAATTAATGAGCAAAAACAAAAACAAAAGCAAAGAAAAATACAAAAACAGGAAAAGACATTTAAAAGAAAGAAGAAAAGAAACCCTTTAAAATAGGAAATGTGGATAATACTTAGGAAGCCCAGATTTTAAAGTCACTAAGTAACAAATTGTGTATTATTTCTTCTAAGAAGTGATAACTTGAGTTTTGTTTCCATAGACTTGAGCAAATTAATATGAATAAATCGTACCCATGTGGATGGGTACGATTTATTCATATTAATTTGGCATAGGTGTGAATTCTTTCTCGAGCATGTTCCAAACCTCTATTTTCCATCTCTAAGATTAGAATGTAGCATTTTGGCTACAAGGGTAGGCATCCACCCAAGTGCTCCTCAAAACCAGAGCTTTGCACAAAGAGAATCGCAGGTGAAGATTACATTTCAAATCACGGAGTTCAAAACAATATATGCCAGCTGATGCCTTGTTGTTTTGTTTTTGTTGTTGAGTGTTGCCAAGTCGGTTCCCACTCATAGCGGCCCTGTTAAGGGTTTCTGAGGAACGGCTGGTGGATATGAACCATTGACCTTGTGTTGAGCAATTTAGTGCTTATCCTACAGCGCCACACCAAGACTTAAGCTGGTGCCTTCAAACAGTTGAAATCAGTGATACCACTCTCTTCATAACAACTTTTAAAATAGGCAATCAGGAATGGAGCTTAACTAAGAAGGTTGTGGTTGCGTGTCATAATATATATTTATGAGTGGCATTGCTCTATGCTGCTTTATTTTCCTAACACCTTGATGTTGCTACAACATCTAGCCATTGGGTTTTGACAATGGAAATTCTCACCTGGAGATTAAGTCTATAGGAGGCACAAAAGTTTAACAATGGATTCTTAAATATGTTCTTGTCTGAACATGATAGTTTGGGGATGAGCTATGAGTGAAAATTTGAATCTTTGCAGGTTCTTTGTGTCTAAGTTCACACAGCTATGGTAGACACCTTATTTCATTTCTCAGGAATTTGTTATCATCACAAATGTTTTCCATTCTTTGTTTTGGGTAGTGTGGACTGAAGACAATACTGTAGGGACTGTTTCATTCCATAATGCACAAGAAGATGATGGGGTCTGAGGAATGCATATAAAATACTGGAAAATGACTAGGTAATAAAACATACAGTGTTTTTAAGTTTTAGTGTCCACTTACAATGACTTCTGTTTTTAACAGATAGCAAAAGAAGCATAATAACAAACATAATCAAAAAGAACATTCCCAAATGAGTGGCGTTCCACCAGTGACCATCGGTGCTGGTAGAGGTAGAGTGATGGGTGGTGATGGAAGAGATGGGGAATACCCACTACAACAAGTGGGCATCGATGCGTAGCCAACACAGTCCCTGACGAACGTAGCGAACAAGATTAGTCATGCTGCTGTGCTGGGTCAGAGGCCCCATCAACGTGTCCAGGTCGCCAAAGAATTCTGTAAATTAGAGCAGATCTCGGTCAAGCATTTCAATGAGATCATAGAAATATGCTTCAGTAGTCCTTCATGAAACCACACAACCAGCTGGGCATTGGGAAAGCTATTCATCTGTTTGCTCAGTCATTCATTCATTCACTCATCTAAGAAACATTTAAAGAGTTGCCTTCTAGGGGACCGAAACTCCATATGGATAGCAACGACTATTATTTTAATCTGTATTTAGCTGCCAAAAATCTGCAGCATGAGCAATACTTGTAGATGTTGTTGTGATTGGTAAAACACAAATCTATTACCAAATTCATAATAATTGTTAAAAAAAGACTTTTTTTTTTTTTTTTTTGTAATCACTGTATGAGCGTGCTCCTTCATGGAAAACTGAAATGAAAAGATAATGGAATTTTTCCAAGTACCTTTTGAAATCCTCTTGTATATTTTCTCAGACAGTGGATTCTAAAAGTACATTACAATCCTGTGGCGATTTATATGTATATGTTTATGAATAAATATATATGTGTGTGTATGAATATGTCATTGTTGTTAGGAGCCACCAAGTTGGTTCCAACTTGTAGCAACCCTTTGCACAACAGAATGAAGTACTGCCCATCCTGCACAATTCTCACTCATAATCTTTGTTATGTTCGAGCCCACTGTTTTTTCCACTATATCAGTCCATCCCATTGGGGATCTTCATTTTTCTCACTGACCCTCCACTTGGCCAAGTGTGATGTCCTTCCTGCTTCAGGAACTACTTCCTCCTGATAATATGCCATCCTCAGTTCCAAGGGGCATTCTGGCTACACTTCTTCCAAGAAAGATTTGTTTCTTCTTCTGCCAGTTCATTGGACTTTCAGTATTCTTCACCAATACCATAATTCAAATATATCAAGTCTTCTATGGTCTTCCTTATTCACTGCCTAGCTTTCATATGTATATGAGGCAATTTAAAATACCATGGCTTGGGTCTGGGACAACTCAGTCTTCAATGTGAAATCTTTGCTCTTTTATACATTAAATTGGTCTTTTACAACTGATTTGCCCAAGGCAATTTCTTGACTGCTGCTTCCATGGGTGTTGATTGTGTATTGAAATAAAATCAAATCCTTGACAACTTAAATCTCTTCTCTATTTTTAATGGTGTTATTTATTCGTGTAATTGTGAGGGCATATGTATATACATATACATATATATATATATACATATATATATATATATATATATGTTGTAATCCATACTGGATTGTAATTCATCAATGGTGCTTCAAGTTCATTTCACTTTCAGTATATGTTGTTGTTGTTAAGTGTCATCAAGTTAGTTCCAACCCATAGCAACTCTGTATAGGTTTCCAAGGAATGGCTGGTGAGTTTGAACTGCTGACCTTGCAGTTCAAACTTACCTTGCGATCAATTGAGTGCTTATCCTACAGCTCCATACCAGGACTCCTATATACATGTGTGTATAAATACAGTCCAGGTGTGGTGCTGTGGGTTGATGCACTGGACTGCAAAGTCCATTTGTACCACAAAGTCAGTGGTTAAATCTCACTAGCTGCTTCTTGGAAACTCTCTAAAGGCTCACTATGAGTCGGAACTGACTCCACGGTACTTAACAACAACAACAAATAAAAAAATATATGTTGTTAGGTGTTAGGTGCTATCGAGTCAGTTCCGACCCATACCCTATGTACAACAGAGCAAAACATTGCCTGGAAAATTCTGGTTGTACTTCTTCCATTCCATGTTCTTCTGGCAGTCTATGGTACATTTAATATTCTTCTCCAACACCATAACTCTGATGAATAAATTCTTCTAGGGTCTTATTTATTGTCTAACTTTCACCTGCATATAAGGCTATTGAAAATATCATGGCTTGGGTCAGGCGCACTTTAGTCCTCAACCTGACATCTTTGCTCTTGAACACTTTTAAAGAGGTCTTGTACAGTAGATTTGACTAATGCAATGCATCATTTGATTTCTTGACTGCTGCTTCCATGAGGGATGACTATGGAGCCAAGCAAAATGAAGTCTTTGGCAACTTCAACCTTTTCTCCATTTATCATAATGTTATTTATTGGTCGAGAGGTGAGGATTTTTTTTTTTTTTTTTTTTAATACTGAGATGCAACCCACACCGGAAGCTGCGGTCTTTGATCTTCATCCATAATTGTTTTAAGACCTCTTCACTTTCAGCAAGCAAGGTTCTATCATCCGCAAGTTGCAGGTTGTCAATGAGTCTTACTCTAATCCTGATGCCATGTTCTTATTTCTATAATCCAGCTTCTTGGATTATTTGCTCAGTTTACAGACTGAGTAAGTATGGTGAAAGAATACAACCCTTGCACAAACCTTTCTTGATTTTAAGCCATTCAGTGTCCCCTTGTTTTGTTCAAATAATTGCCTCTTGATCTATGTACTAGTTTCTCATGAGCAAAAAATAAGTGTTCTGGAATATTCATTTTCCACAATGTTGTCCATAGCTTGTCCACACAGTTGAAATTCTTTGCACTGTCAGTAAAGCACAGGCAAACATCTTTTACCTGTGCCTTATTGTGTTCTCTGCATTCAGCCAAGATCTATCGGATATCAGCAATAATCTCCCTCATTGTATGTCCTCATCTGAATTTGGCTTGAACCTCTGGCAGTTCCTTGTCAATGTACTGTTACAGCCATTTTTGAATGATCTTTAGAAAAAAATTATTTGCATGTTATATTAATGATATGGTCTGATGATTTCCACATTCTATTGGATCACCTCTTTGGAATGGGCACAGATATGGATCTCTTCCAATCAATTGGCCAGGTAGCTGTCTTCCAATTTTCTTGGCATAGATTCCAGTGCTGCATCAGTTTGTTGAATAATTTCAATTTGTATAAATAAACATATTTTGTTGTTGTTAAGAGCTGCCAAATCGGTTCCTGCTCATAGGGGCTCTGTATAGGGTTTCCAAGGAGCGGGCTGGCTGGTGAATTTGAAATGCTGACCTTGCAATTCAAACCGACCTTTGAGTTACGGGATTAAAATGATTTCTTTTCCTTTTGTGTAATGAGGTGAGTTTAATGATTTTTCTTGGCACAATGTAGACAAAGCCAGTTAGCCTAGACAGAAATACCCAAGGCCAAATAAACATCTCAGAGGAAGCTGATTTGGTAAGCTTTATTACTACTTAGATTAAGAACGGAAAATGATCTGCAAGTGTCTGTCCGAAAACCGCTTCCTCTGTACCTAATAACACTGATGGATGGAGAAGGTAAAACCTTAAGTTCACTCTCTTGAACAATGTGCTTTGGCGAAGAGTGTGAATACATGGGTAAAACTATGTGACGTCTGTTTGGTAGTGCATTGACCTTGGAGACAACATGTGAGGGCTCTCTGGTGTCCTCTTTGTTGGCTCCTGATAGAGGAGGTGGTGTTAGCTATGCTTGTGCTGTCTGGGGAGTGAGGAATCTGACTAGGCGCAACTGGAAACTGCCCTGCAGTGCTGTGGATGCTCTCCTGCCTTCTTGGAAAGCAATTTCCATGCCTGGGTTACAAGGACTTGATTGAGCAGCAGATGGTATTTCATTAACAACACATTTATTCTTCATGTTATGTATAACATATGGGCCTATTCTGTAGGTATCAACTTCATTTGATTATGTGATACTTTTTAACCTGTACAATGCAATAAAAATAATTTCTACTGATAAAGGAGTAAATTATTTTTGGCATCTAATATATTTTCTTATGTAATATAATATTAGGGAAAATTTTAAAGGACTTAGTCATTGTTAAATGAACGGGAGCCTCACATGAGCCAGGATGTCCCCTGGATATTCTTCAGAAAGCTCTCTCTGGCATGCCTTTAAAAAATCTTAATTTATTTTGTTGAGGGATAGAGTTAGGACTATCGCTAGGTCTAGACTAGGCACAGGACTTCATTTAGTGTCAGGGTTATGGTTAGGACTAGAGTAAGTGTTGGGCGTAGATATTGAACTAAGTCTAACAGTAAGACTTGGTCTAGTTTTAGATTATAGTTGTTGTTGTTGTTGTGAAGTGCCGTCGAGTCGGTGCCAGCCCATAGCGACCCTGTATAGGGTTTCTGAGGAGCAGCTGGTGAGCTTGAACCACCGACTTTAAAGTTCAAATGGCTTTGCAGTCTGGTGCATTAACCCACAGCACTGCACCACGACTCCAGATTATAGTTAGGTCTCCTTTTATTTATTAAAAAACATTTTTTTCTTGAAATCTATCTGTAATTATGCTATTCCCTCCTTTTATGTTTTTAATTTTCATTTTTGCTGTCTTGTTGTTGTTGTTAGGTGCCATTGAGTCGGTACCGACCCATAGCGACCTTATGCACAGCAGAACGAAACACTGCCCGATCCTGGGCCAACCTCACTATTGTTGCCACGCTTAAATCCACCGATGCTGCCACTTGGCCAATCCATCTCGCCGGGGGTCTTCCTCATTTTCTCGGACCCTCCACCTTACCAAACATGATGACTTTTTATAAGGTTGGTCTGGTTTGTGTACACTCTTTTAGTTTCTGTTTATCTGGAAATCTCTTAATTTCACCATCATATTTGATGGACAATTTTGCTGGGTGTATTATTCTTGGTCGGAAATACTTTTCTTTTAGAAATTTATATATGCCATCCCATTCTCTTCTTGCCTACACGGCTTCTGTTAGTCTTACTAGTTTTCCTTTGTAGGTAACTTTTCTTAGGAATTTTTTCCTTGTCTTTGTTTTTTAAAAACTTTGATTATAGCATGTCTTGGCGATTTTCTTTTGGGGTCTATCTTGTTTTGAGTTCATTTAACTTCTTGAATGGCTATCTTCTCTTTCATGATATTAGGGAAGTTTTCTTCAAACAATTCTTGGACAAATTTCTCTGTTTTTTTTTTTTGTTTGTTTGTTTCTTTCTTTCTTTCTTTCTGTTTTGGAATACCAATCACAAATAAGTTACTACTCTTGATGGTGTCACACATACATTGTAGACTTACTTTAGATGTTTAAATTATCTTTTCTGATTCTCCCTCAGTTGTTCTTTTTAAGTGCTGATTTTCAACCCACAGTGACCTAGTACAGGGTTTCCGAGGTGAACTGGTGAGCTTGAGCTGCAGCACATTAACCCACAATACCACACCAGGACTCCCTTTAGCAGATGAATTTTGAGAGCCTTGTCTTCAAGCTCAGAAATTTAGTTTTCCATTGATCCATTTCTACTTCTTTGCCTTTTCATTGTAGTATCTGTTTCTGAATTCTTAGTACTAACCTTCTGGCTTTCTAACTGCTGGTTTTGTATGGTTTCCAAATATGCATTCTTTTGTCAGTTTGTTCTTTTAGTGTTTTCCTGACTTCTCCAAAAGTTTTTTTTTCTGTGTTCTTGTTTTCCTTGATCTTTTTCTCAATCTGTTGAAAGTACCTAAACAGCATTCTGTTAAACTCCTTATGAAATATTTCTATTATATTTTCTGATTCTGAATTTTGGTCACTTGCTTGAGGCATTCTGTCTTGTTTCTTCATGTTTTATTTGAAAAATCATGGTGTCCTTGTATTTATATTTCATTGATGATTGTATGATTATATATTAGTGTGTTCTCAGGCACTCACCGTCTGTTTCCTGGTGGATGTGATACAGACTGGAAGGGTGAACTCAATTCTCTGTTTTCTCCTTCTGTAGTTCAGGGAAGGTTCATGCACCTCCAGAAGCCTGGGTGGTACTTCCAATACCTTTAAACTAGGCAAAGCCAAGGCTGTGCAGGAGAGGGTACCACTGACTGATGGGGTGGCTATGCCCCTGGCTACCAGTAGGACATAGGAAAAAGGGAGAAAGGCAACCCCTGACACCAACATCCAACTGTGGTTTGAGCCTGCAGGCTGCTGTATTGAAAGCTGTTTACCAAAGCTCAAGATGGCCACACTGCTCCATGCCCGCTGAAAGCCTGCCCATTTATCTAATCTCTTGCTTCTCCTGTTCAGCTTCCTCATCCATTTGGTCTCCATTTCACCTCTCTGTCCTATCCTCTGAAGTTTAGGGTTCCAAGATAACCATCTGTACCTGTTTCACTTGACCTCTCATGTCTTTGTAGCAGAGGGTCTATACTGTCATCTTGCCATAGAAGTCTCTATGTGGCATTCTTAGCTAGGTACTGTCTTAATAATTTTTCCAAGTGAGCAGTGTAAGCAATTGCAGAGGTAGAGCATAAAACTTCTAGATCAAAGGTCAGAGGGTATCATCATCAGCCTGACTGGCCCATTTCAAGCACCAGAACTGTCTGCAATATGCCATTTGCAGTTGTGTTAGTGGGAAGGCATGGGGAAGCTGTTCATGCCTTTCACTGAGAGAGCCAACTTCACCATCTCCATGGCATAACTGAGTGGGAAAGGTTCAAGTACAAGGTTGTCTCCAATGGAATACAGAGTACCAGTCAGCAAGGAAGCTCTTGTCCATTTCTGTACAGAAAAAACAGATGTGGGGGAAAATCTCCAAATCCCAGCAGATCAGAAATGAAAAGCATGTGAAACTCAAGGCTACAAGCAGAAAATTCCAAACCAGGTCCTCTCTCCATTCCGGTGAAAAGTCCAATGACAGATTTGTTGTTGTGTGCTGCTGAATCAGTTCCAACTCACAGCGACCCTGTATAGAGTTTCTGAGAGTGATTGATTGGCTTGAACCACCAACTTTGTGGTTAGTAGTCTAGTGATCCCCACCAGGGCTCATCGATAGCATTAGCACGAAATATTTTCTCTCCTTGGGTGGAAAGCCTAAATTGTTTTTCATTCAAGACTCAATACTGCAACACCATATGCTAACGACTAGATTAGCATCATCTCATCCTCACATCAACACAGCCATCACATTACTTTTAGAAACTTCTGCTGTTAATTTATAAGGGATGAGTTGATCAGCTTTTGGAAATGGATGTCATTATGAAGGAAATCCATAAATATTGAACTGCCTTGCAGTTCTCAACACAAAATAAGACAGAGAAGGGTAACAGATCATCTCAGCAAATCTTAAAAAAGTTTGTGTCTTTGCTTAGGATTACAGAGCCCTTAGATGGGCCTGGTTCTCTCAGCCAGTTTTCTCTGGATTTCCAAAAACCTAGAGAAGTAGAGAAGTTAAGACTGGCCCATCACTCAGGCAATTGGTACAATCTCACTGAAAGTCCCCAAGGACCCACTCCTAGTTTTGCTCTCTAGATAGGCAATGTAGCCTAATGATTAAGAGTTCTAATTCTAGAATCAGATCTATATTCAATTCTGGTTTCCAACATTAAGAGTTGTGAGATCATGGATGAATTTCTTTATCTATTAAATAGATTATATCTGAGTTGCTTCATTTATTAAATAAGGACAAATTAGACAATAAATGATAAAGGCATATGCTGTTATTGTGCCTTCGAGGTGTTTAAAAATTCTATCTATGAACATTAAATTTGCTGCACAAACAAATACATGCAAATTCACCTCAAGAATCAGATGTGGATTGAGGACCAGCTACACATGTGTGTTTTGGAGTAGAGAACTGTGTTCTATAGGGGTTTCAATGGATAATTTGTTAGAAGTAGATCACCAGGCATTTCTTTCGAGGTGTCTCTGGGTGAATCTGAACTTCCAACCTTTTTGTGAGCAGCTGAGTGTGTTATCATTTGCATCACCCAGGGACTCCTGAGCTCTATAGCTATATAAGCACACGGGTAAAGAAAAAAACATATTTGTAGGCTTTCTCCCTTGCATGCAATATTTAATGTTAGGTGCTTTATAATCCATCTGTTTCACCATCATTACATCCACTTCATAGATGGGAGCCAGGAGCTGACTTAGAGAGTTTATGCAATTTGCGTAAGATCATCCAGCTAGTGCCTTACCCAGACTGGGTTCGTGCTTAAGTGATCAGACTTCAAAATCTGTGCTCTTTCATCTCCATTTGCACGGTTTTCCTACATGCACAGCAGTACAGTACACAAAAATACACAGCAAGGAGGAGAGCAGGGAAAGAACACAGAGGCAGCTTTGAGGAGAAAAGGGAAAGAGAGTCTGAGGCCCTGGGGCTGAGTGGGAAGTACAGGAGAACTGTTTGGGCTGTGAGGACTGGAGGAGTCCCAGGGAGTCCTTCTTGGGCAAATCCACAGGGATGTAAACCTGCATCTATGACGTCTGAAGCCCCAACCTGATTCCTGGAAAGCCTATGACTGCTTAAACCCTAGCACCCACCCTTGCAGTCCCTGGTCAGTGCAGGATGCTAATGCCTCCTCATTCCTGCCCAGACATTTCCACTGCTTTCAGTGGCTGGTCACTTCTTTGCAGTATGATTTTGAAAGACTACCTTGAATGAAGTGGGGTAGTCTGTGACCTGTGAGTCAGAATAAGCTACACCAAATGAATAGACAGGACAAAAGTGCAGTGGAGTTCTCTGTCCCACCTTGCTTATGACAGTGAGGCTTCCTTGTAAGCCACAAATGGCACTGAGATAGCTAGGGCCACAAATGGCACTGAGTCACTCAAGACCCCAGACTCACTTTCTGGGGAGACAGTGTCCTCTTTGCTTTAGCCCTTAACCCTTGCTTCCGGATGAAAGATACATGCCACATCATCATATACTCACTGGAGCTGATGTTTATAATGAAGACAGAGTCCTGAAGCAAACAGGATTTTAATTAATTTCCCATCTTTCTTGGTTTCTTTGCCTCTCTCTTCCTCTGTGTCAATCTTTATCATTGGGTGGAATTCTGAATTAGTTATCTGCCAACATCAGTTCAAAAGAACTAAGTCCCAATTATTTCATTTTCTTGCTCTGGTAGCATAGTGGTTACGAATTGAGCTGCGAACCGCAAGGTCAGCAGTTCGAAACTGCCAGCTGCTCCGCGGGAGAAAGATGAGGCGTTCTGCTCCGGTAAAGATTAACAGCCTCGGAAACCCTGTGCAGGGTCGTTATGAGTCAGAACCGACTCCACGGCACATAACAACAACAACAACTTGGTAAAAATGGGTCACTTTATGTGTCAGCAAGGAGCAAACTCCCACTTCCCTCATCTAAGCACTGGGAATCAGAAAGACAAGACCACCATCAAAAGTCAAGCTCCTCAAAGCATAACTTACTCCACTGTGGTCTGAATGCAATAGGTAGAGTGAGTGAGCATACCTTTGTTCTCTCTTGTCAGCTTGTCGGCCATGTCCCAGTGTTCATAGCCTCTTAGCACGTTGCTAGTGATGTTGACGTGGCTGGCAGCCATGTGGTGAATGCGCTGGGGAATGGTAACTGGGCCGTTGTTACAGTTCCCCATTGTGTTGATGGGAGAGACGTTGTTGAGAGACACCGGCGATGGAGTGTTCCTGGGGAATGGTAAAAGAGGGGCCTTGTTAGACTGGCAGGAAAGAGTGATGGCTGGGTTCTAGGCCTCCCTTGTCATAATGGTGGGATCTCAATAAAAAGGGTTAACATGAAACCCCAGTGGGGTGATGCTTGTTCCCATATTCCATAGACTCTTCATGGAGGAGAACATCCTAGAGCTTTTGTCAAAACATCAGCTTTTTCTCTAGAAGCCCCGGTATAGAGAGAGCTGATTCCCACCTCATCTGACCAACTCATGTAGAGCACCATGGCCAACTTGTAGAGTAAGACTCTATCTCTTTTCCTTGGAAGAAAGACCTGGTGATCTTCCAAAAAATCAGTCTTTGAAAACTCTATTGAACATGGTTCTACTGTGATGTACATGGGGCTGTCATAAGTCAGAGTTGACTCCACAGCAACTAGTTTTATTTTGATTTCCTCTCTCTCCCTTCCTAACATTAAACAGAGATGTTATCATCTTTCACAACCATCGATGGGTCCAAGTGCATTGCTTCTTTTGTTAGGAAATACCAGAAAAAAAAAAAAAAAGTAATATGAATTCTACTCCAAAGTGCAGCTCTTTATTTATCTTGAGCAAATGAATCGATGTTTCAGAGAAAGAAAGAGCTCAGAGATAGCTCTACCTGCTACCAGAGTATTGACTGGCAATTAGAGAACATTAGATGCACAATTCTGGTCTATTCTCAACATGTTTTGTAGAACCACAATGACAGTGTGCTGCAAAGGCAGTCACCCAAATCAGCTAAGGGCAATTCTTGAAACCCCCCCAAGGAGTAGTATTAAGCAAAATGGAAACAATAGGATTCAGGATCTCTCTCTAGGATTCTGCCAGATGTGCTTCAGGAATGGACGATTAACCACACACTGGTTTATCAAGAGACATTCTCAGACGTCCACCTTTGGACTGTCCTGTTGTGAAGCCATAGAATAACTACTCAACCTCAAGGTCAGTTTGAACTGCAAAGTTGGTGGTTCAAATTCACCAGCTGCTCCTTAGAAATCCTGTACTGGGTAACTATAAGTCAGGACTGACTCGACGGCACTTAACAACAACAACAACAACAACATTGGTACGTAGATTTCTATTCCCTTCTTTAGTGCTAGTAATCAGGGGGATAGCAACTTGGGGGCTGCATACAGAGTGGAGGTCATCTTTCCCCCAGGGTCCAGGCTTAGATCAACCTAATGCAGACTGGCCCAGAGACAGTCTTGAAAGCATGAGTGGCTTCCAGTGAACATGGGTAAGATCTGTGTATCCCTTGCCCTTCCTGTCTTTCTTCAGCCAGACTTTGAAAAACTGCCCTGGGAAATACACAACTTTATGATGAGGGAGTAAGAAATGGGGGAGAGCTGTGTTTAGGACTCTGTGAGCCTTCAAGTTTGGAGGAACCAAAGAACCTTACTTCTCACTGCTCCCCAAATACCCCAGCAACTCACCATGGGACACTGGCACATTGACCTCTCTCCCAGTTGCTGTTGTTGACAACTCTAGAAAATTCCAAGGTGACTGTGTTCTTTACAGCTTCCACCTACTCACAGGGTGGATGTGCATCCCATCAAGCAGGGCACATGCGATTCCAAGGAACTGCAACCACAACGTACTGAAACACCAACCACTCCTGATTAGACTGGGAGCACTTTAAAATGATAAGCTCTCCTTGCAACTCACATGGGCCAGGCCTGCAAATAGAGCCAGTCTTCGAGAATCTTCTGATATCTTCTGGTTGGAGGTAGAAATTGGATCCCTGCTCAAACTCGGCTACATATCCCTCATACCTGCTCACCACTCATCTTGTACACAAGAGTGTGAAGGTGTGTCTGTTGTGGCCTGAAATATCATGTTACTTACTGCTGCAAGGATTTATTCTCAAGGCACTGATGGGTTGGGGCGATGTCTTAACTAAGGAGCCAAGGCACACAGGGGTTAACTAATGACAAAATAGCAATGAGTGCTGAATTTCTTGAAAATGTTATTTTTCAGTCTTTTTCTCTAGTGGCAGCCATTGACTTTTAAATGTCAATTTATGGGAAGAAAGGAATATGTTCTTTGTAATCCCTAGAGAGAATGACTGACTTGTCAAGTGTCACCCATGTTGAAAGTGGGACCACAAGGTACTGTGAAATAAGTCCTATGACCTTTTCTGGGCCTGGATTTCCTATATTAAAAGTAAAGGCAGACCTATACAAAGAAAACTACGTAACATTCCAAACAAAAAAACCCAAAGAGACTTACCAAAATGGAAGAATATAACATGTTCCTGGATAGGAAGATTTAGCATTGTGAAAATATCAATATTACCCAAAGCAATCTACAGATATAATGTAATTCTACTCCAGACTCCGACATTCTTTAAAGACATTCTTTAAAGGAAAATTATTGTAAACTTTATATGGAAAGGAAAGAGTCCCTGGGTAAGCAAAGCAATGCTTAAGAAGAACAAAGTTGGAAGCCTCTCACTCCCTGATTTCAAATTTTAACTACATGGCTACAGTGGTCAAACAGCCTGGTACTGATACAATGAAAGATACATAGATCAATGGAACAAAATTGAGGATCCAGAAATTAACCCATCCACATGCAGCCAACTGATCTTTGGCAAAGGGCCAAAGTACATTGAAGGGGGAGAAGATAGTCTTTTCAACAGATGGTGCTGGCAGAACTGGAAATCAATATGCAAAAGATTGAAACAAGACAATTATCTCATACCATATACAAAAATCACTTCAACATGGATTAAAGACCTAAATATGAATCCAAGAATTATAAAGGTTATCATTGAAAAAATAGGGATAAATTTAAGGGCTCTTGTAGAGGACACAAACAGACTTCCAAACATTGCGAGAATTGCACAAACAAAAAGAAGACAAAATAGATGATTGGGCCCTACTAAAAATTAGAGACTTAAGTGCATCAAAAGATTTCCCACAGAATGGGAAAAAATATTTTCCAACTACATATCAGACAAAGACCTAATCTCTAAAATCTATAGGAAACTATAACAACTCTGCAAGAATAAAACAAGTCACCCAATTAAAAAATGGGTCCAGGGGAGATGGAGCTTAATGGTGGATTAGGGAGAAGTGCAGTGCAAACTTCTGCCAGCAATAACACAGAATACCAGAAGAAGCAGGTTTAGGGGACGGTCCCAGAACTCTGAACTACATATAAAGAAATAATTAGAAAGGTTGAAAGCTTACAACCAGTGGAATGTGTAGTGGAAGTAAGAGAACTGGTGTTTTCTGATCATCCGGCCCCAGCAGCTCCAAGAGTGGGCATCTTGGGCAAGATGGAGCCAGTAACGGATCAGAGCAGCACTCCCACCACAGACGTTTGACCCATCCTCAGAGATAAAGGTGTGGACATTCTTTTCTTTTGTGTCACTGTTCATTGGTCTCTCATGGTCTGCGCACCCCTCCACTCTGGTGACTAGAGGGGTTGCCTGAGCAAGTGGACACCCCAATTCCAACACTGCTGGAGGGTTATATGCATTGTGCACAGATCTGCTTAGCAGAATCTAAGGGGAAAGGTTCCGATTAAAACCAAATGGCAGTGCAAAACAGATATAGCCGGCCCTGATCTGTTAATCACTAGGAAAAAGGCCTGAACAGGGGTTGTAGAGTGGAAGAGAGACAGACTAAAAAGGAAATATTCTGAAAATTAAATCCTGAATTATGTCATAAGGACCAACAGTGACATCATGAAATTTCTCAGGCAGCTTTGAAGGCAACAATCTGAGAGAGGGACGTTAAAGTCATACTCATATTTTGCTACGGAATTTCTTTTTCTTTTTCTCTTCTCTGCAATAATAGACTATAGTATCCAGTCTGTTTTTTTGGGGTGATTTTGGTCCCCTTTTTACTTTAATGGGGCTCTTTCCCTCCCTACATTACCTAAGAAGAGAAAGCAATTGTGGTCATATATAGTCCAGCAAAAATTACACCCTATAAAATCCCACCATCCAGGCAAGAGCCAATACCAGCTGCTGTATACCAGATAGGCAGCCAACACCAGCTACAATTACTCTGAGTTGAGTAATAAGAGTGACAAGGGAAGCACATCTCCTGATTGCATCTAACTAGATACAATTAGAAAGCATAATAAAATATCAACATACATTTATCTAATTATTGAGGTCACAGCTAACTATTGAAGATGCCCAAGACACAGATGACCATATCGGCACATGTCCAGAATCAAGATACAGTGATTGGGACAAATGGGCAGGAAACGGACCTAGACATCATATTGGAAGGAGGGCAGACATTGGAAATGCCTGAGAAGGAATTCAGGAAAATGATACCGAGAAACATAAAGAAGAAGTAAGGAAACCACTATTTGTTGTTGTTGTTAAGGAAACCACTATAGGTACAATCAAATAAGATAGATACAGCATTGGAAACAATTCAAAATCTGTAAAACAAGGTCCAAATGATTAACAATAAAATATCCAAAGTGGACAATACACTGAAAGGATAAAGGAGTAGAACTGAAGCTATGGAAGGCAGAACTAACGAGCAGCTAGGAAAAAGAGAAGTATTACATACAAAGGCAAGCAAATCAGAATAAGCTCTGACCTCTCAGCAGAAATCATGCAGGTGAGAAGGCAATGAGGAAACATATATAAAACAATGAAAAAAACAAAAACAAAAACTGCCAACCAAGAATTGTCTACCTAGCATAGATGTTAATAAAATATATGAAGGTGTAATAAAAACATTCCAGCATAAACAGCAGCTAAGGGATTTTGCCAAAGCCAACCCAGTGCTTCAAAACATCCTAAAGGGAGTTCTGTGGACTGGAAACCAACAAGATTAGACAACAACTAGAGAATGACATACGTGGCAGCACCACCCGGAAGTCAGTCGACAGATGGAAAAGTCCAGAACAGAACAAAACTGAAACAGCAAATTCAGAGGACCTGGGAGGTCAGTCTATGATAATTAAAAAAAAAAAAAAAATTGCAATGTGAAGAAATGTAAAAAGATAGGAATAACAATCCAGGTGGTAAGGAGGTCAGGTAGATTACAGGATAAAATAGACTGCACTAAACGGAGGGAAAAGTTAATAGAATATAGGTTAACCTCAAAGGAAATTAACACTTGACAACATACCAAGAAAATGAAAATCCACGAAGTACATGGAAACATTAAAACTATGAAGAAACTGACAAGAAATGACACAAAAAACACGAACCCAGCACAGGAAGGCATGCAGAGCAAAGAAACCAGAAGCATCACAAAAAACAAACAAACATAATGACAGCAATTAATTCATACCTATTGATAATTACCCTGAATATCAACGGATTAAATGTACCAGTTAAGAGACAGAGAGTGGAGAATGGATAAGAACAGAAGCTCCTTAAATATGTTGTCTTAAAGAGACACACTTTACACATAAAGTCAAAGTTAAATGATGGAAAAAAAATGTACCAAGCTAATTGCAATCAAGAATGAACCAGAGTAGCAATACTAATTAATCTCTGATAAAATAAACTTCAATTAAGGCAAACCCCAGCATAATAGATAAAGACAGGCATTATCTTATGATTAAAGGGTCAATTGAACAAGATGACATAACCATAATACATATCTATGCTCCCAGTGAAAGAGCTCCAAAATATATAAAGCAAACTCTAATAGACAAATTTACAATAGAAGTGGGAGATTTTAATACACCACTTTCAAAAAAGGATAGCAAAACCAGCAAGGAACTCAACAAAGAAACAGGAACAATCAACCAACTTTACTTCATAGATGTGTACAGAGCATTCAACCCAACAGCAGCACAATACACATTCTTTTCCAGTGCACATGGAGCAGTCTACAGATTAGACCATGTGTTAAGCCACAAAACAAGCCTCTATAAATGTACAAATATCAATATACTACAAGCCATCTTCTCAGACCAAAATGCTATAAAATTAGAAATCAACAATAAGAAGATCAAGGAAATAAAGTCAAATACATGGAAACTGAATAACACCCTGCTTTAAAGCTACTGGGTAGTAAAAGAACTAAAATGCGAATTCACAAAGTTCCTAGAAACAGATAAGAACGAAAAGACAACATACCTAAATCTCTGGGAAACAGCAAAAGCAGCACTGAAAGGACAATTTATTGCAATAAATGCACACATCCAAAAAGAAGAAAGAACCAAAAGTAACACATTAACACAACATCACCAACAACTAGAAACAGGCCAGCAAAGTAAACCTATAGTCAACAGAAGAAAGGAAATAATAAAGATTAGAGCAGAAATAAATGTGGTAGATAACAGGGAAAAAAACTATAGAATCAACAGGACAAGAAGCTGGTTCTTTGAAAGAATTAATAAAATCGCAAACCACTGGCAAACCTAACAAAAGAAAACAGGGAGAAGACACAAATAACATACATAAAAATGGGTACAGGACATGAACAGACACTTCACCAAGGAAAACATTTGGGCAGCAAACAAACACATGAAGAAATGTTCACAATTATTAGCCATTAGAGAGATGCAAATGAAAACAATAATGAGATATCACACCAACAATAACAGCAAAGTTTAATAAAGCAAAAAATATTGGTGAGGATGTGGAGAGATTGGGATTCTACCATATTGCTGGTGGTAATGTAAAAATGGTTCAACCACTCTGGAAATTGGTATGGCATTTCCTCTGAGAGTTGAAAATAGAAATACCATATGATCCAGCAATTCCTCTATTTGGTATGTATCCACAAGAAATATGAGCCATAACTGGAGTAGATATATGCACATCAATGTTTATCACAGCACTATTCATAATAGCAAAAAGATGGAGACAGCCTAAGTGCCCATCAATGGAAGAATGGATAAACAAACGTTGTTACATACACATAATGGAATATCATACTACCTTGAAAAATAACAATGAAGCTGAAAACCATGAATGATATAGATGAACCTTGAGGATATTATGCTGATTGAAATTAGTCAGTCACAAAGGGACAGATATTGCTAAGACCATTATTGTGAAAGCTTAACAAAAGATACCCATACTAAAAGAAAAAAAAAATTATTTGTTGGTTGCTGGCGGGGTGGGGTAGGAGGGAGGGGATGGTAGAGTGCAGGTTAGGGGATAGACACATCATAGGTTAGGGAATAGACACATCATAGTTTGGGTATTGGTGAAGGCAATATACAAGGTAGAGGAGGGGAACACACAAAAGGGGGGAGGGGGATGGAAGAACAAGGTTTATAGGGGAACACTTAGGTAGGTTTGCATGGGCTAAATGAGACAGAGGTAAATAGTGATGTGTGCTCACCCTTGGAATAAGAGGGCTCTGTGATACAGGGATCGAGACATAGTCTGAATGGGCAAAAGAGTAAACCTAATGTTAAGATGCTTGACTGTCTTATGGATATGGGTTTCCCTTACCTACTATTGTAAAATAGACACTTGAGTGGGATAGAAAGGAATATTGGGAAACATGATTACAGAAAGCTTGGAAGCCTGTCTTCAGCCTATAACTGACTGGAATACCTGAAAGGGGTTCTAGAACTTGCTGAGTGAAATAGGCTTTTTGTGGGGCCTTTGTAATGTATAGGACCTTAGGTGGAATCCTGAGCCCTACTCAGAGCCTTCTAAGGTGGGATATCACTACTTGAGAAGACATGCAGACTGGCCCAGGAGTGGCTAGATGAATAGAAGATAAGTCCTGAAAGAAAGACCAGCAGGAAAAAACAAAAAACTGGCAGTCTGTTTGGCTGTTACAAGAATAAGCAACCTGTTGGTTGGGGAGTCATCAAGGCAAGTAATCAAGTTTCTTTAGGACAAACCCCCATACAAGACTGAAACCCAAAGGGAACACACAAGCAGGCATGTAAGCTAGCTGGCGACTATGTTGGTCTACATGTGAGTGGAAGTGCGGGAAAGTCAGTAATGAAGATATGGGCTGAGTTAGACCACGTTTCATAGACTCCTGTCAACCTTGTGATGAGAGGGAGAAAAGCAAGGACTGATTGGTCCAAAGATTGGGGAGACTTGGCAACTCCTGAGCCCATGGACATTGACCTAGCTACAGAGGGCTAGAATTGATAGTGAAGTATCCAGCTGATATGAAGTGGGGAAGATACACAAGAACACCCTAACTAGCCTACTGTACCCATTTGACCTAGCTCGGATGACGTGATGATCAGAACTCAACTAGAGGAAGATTAAGAGGTTTGATAAAAGAATCAAGAGTAAATTGCAACAATTTTATGAACTTGACCTACTATACTTATGAATACAGTAGCTCAAAATACCAACTGAGAGGGAAGGAGTCTTCACATCAAGATTCAAGCCTATTCCCTCCGTATGCAGGTTTGATAGGGATGGGTAACTTAGACATTGGCTACGTAAAATGGAGGGTAAGGGTGGGAGAGGGTTATAAATGCATGAAGTGGTTGGCTTACAAGTTTTCAAGAGGGACTTGAGTTTCAGAGTGTGTGGGGAAGGTAGAATCCCCACTGAATAGTTTTCATCTTGTCTAGATGGAGATGGGGATAGGATTCTTTTGATTCAATAGTGAATAACTGTTATTATGACTAAATGCGACTGTCACAACCGTACAGGTAGAAGTTTTGTAATGTAAAGGGGGAATAGTTAATCTTACATTCCAGGAACAGAGGGCCCTAGGGCTATCAAGAGAGAAGAGCATGAGAAGAATGTAGGACCCTAACCAAAGAAGCAGGGACACCATAGATGGAGGCAGAGGTGATGGCATGGAGAGAATGAGCAGCTGAGGACTCGACTCATGCAAAGAGAACGGCTGAGTGCTGGCGGCCAGGAGGCAGGCTAGCCTCTGGAATGTGTCCTTTGGCTGTTTAAATGATTATATATTCTTGAGTGTTTTGTGTATATAAAATCAAAACACAAACAAAAACACCACAGGGAATAGAAGCAAATACTGTTAAATGATGATGCATGGAGGGGATTCCAAACATTGCAATGAAACAAAATGTGATTGGTTGAGTGCAAAATTGATGTTTTCCCATGTAAACTCTCACTCAATTCACAATAAAAACTTTAAGAAATGAATACATACATACATACATACATACATACATACATACATACATACATAAATACATAAATAAAAGTAAAGGCAGGATTCAATGATTTCCCATCAGGTCCAGAAGTCACAGGGGAAACCAAATGACCTCTTCTTTGCCTCTTATTTCTCAAAAATTCCTTTTTAGTTTATAACACTAAAGTCCTATTGAGGGGCTACAGTGAGGGGCTACAGTGAAAACCATTTTTTCCCTCCTGCTAGCCATTTCCTTCTTTTTTCTTTCCTTCCCCTTATTTGCCTTCTCGTCCTTTCCCATCCTATCCCATGCTTTCCTTCTCTCCTATTCTTCACTTCTTTTCTATACAATCAGCAGTGTAGGCAAGACCTTGGGAGATCTTGGGCCTGGGTTTGCTTCAGGCTCAAACCACCCATCTTTCAGTTAGCAACTGAGTGCTTAACCACTGAAATACCAGGACTTCCTCTAATACAGCTAAGTACCTACATAACAGCTTCAATCTTGCCCTGGGTCCACAAAGCCCAGAATATATACTATATAGTCCTTGACAGAAACGCTTTGCTGACTTCTACCATTTACTAAGCTGAATTTTCTTCCCCTTTCAACTGATTCTTGGCCAGGTTTCCTTCTTCACCCCTACCCCTCTGTCACTCTTTCCATTCACTCATCCATGGAAAGAGCCACCAGGGCTGCCTTGGTGCCACTGACTTCCAGACGCCAGTCAGCTGAGGAAGGCTTGGGGTCAGGGGCTGCAGCTCCTAGAAGACACTGTGAGAGGCCAGTGTGAGACCAGCCATCCTCACCCCTGGGGGAACAGAGAGATGGCGCTTGCTTTTTCTGGGGTTTTCATCGAGTTTCTTCTGGTTACCTCCAATAGGCTGTGTGGTTCTGGAGTTCAGGGATTGGGCCTTATTAAGCTTGAGTTCCCAGTACTTCGTCAGGGTCCTAGCACCAAAGGGGCACCTCCACCTATGGTGTACTTTCTGAATGAATACAATGGAGTATTGGGAGACTGTTTCAAGTTGCCTCACCCCAAACTTTATGACATGCCAAAGGAAGCATGCTTTCTTCAGACAGAAAATCGAAAAACAAATCCACTGCCGATGAATAGATTATGACTCATAGTCAAACCTATAGGATAGAGTAGGACTGTTCCTTAGGGTACCTGAGGCTATCAATTTTTATAGGAGCAGCCCAACGTCTAACCCATAGCACCACTTAAATATTTCAGAACAAGAGGCTTTTAATGTGACTTCACAAGCTTTAGGATTTTTTTTTTTTTCTGATTTCTTTGTTTTTTTTTTTTTTTTTTTTCCAAAAACTATTAAAAAAAGGAAAGAAACAAACTTCCCGTAATCCTTTAATGGCTGTTTACCTGGCCTTGCCGCCCTTCCTTTAACTACTTGCTCTGAGAAAATAGCTTCTTTGGGGCCTTTCAATGGTTATTTTGATTTTCTTAACTTTCTGAGAGAATCAGCCTTCCTTTTATTTGTTATTGGGCCCAATGCAAAGGGTGCTTCCTTTCAGCACAGACATTGTGAGATACCACCACTTTTATTGGCTCTGTCCCCTCACTCTGAACATTTTTATGAACTCAAAGTAGGGTCCATCATCCCACCGCTACTGGAGTATGCTTTGTAATTGTTTATAAAGTGGCAGTGGCAACTAGTTTACTCTTGAAGGAAGTGTTTGGATCAGCGATGCAAGGATTTTGAAATGACAGAAATTTGAAAAAAAAAACCACACACACAAAACAGCTTGGAGTCAGAAAACAGACTTCTGCAGAAAGGCTGGTTCCACCATCTGACTTCCTCTGGGAAGCAAGCCTGGGAGGCCTAGAGTAGCAAAGTGGCATGAGAGGCATTGGGGCATGGCAGGCTGATGCTCAACAAAGCTGAGCAAAGGCATAGAACCAGCTCCCAGAGGAGATAGAAGTGGATTTAAATCCACCTCACAAAAGAGCTCTGTTTTAGGCTTCAGAGAGCACTGGGTCAAGTCCTTCCCCATTGTTGTTGTTGTTGTTGTTAAGTGCCGTCGAGTCGGTTCCGACCCATAGCGACCCTGTACAGGGTTTCCGCGGGTGTAAATCCTTACGGGAGTAGAAAGCCTCATCTTTCTCCCGCGGAGCGGCTGGTAGTTTCGAACCGCTGACCTTAAGGTTCGCAGCCCGATTCGTAACCACTACGCTACCAGAGCTCCTTTCCCCATTAGAGCTCAAGAAACCAACCCAGAAACAGGAAGGGGCTTACCATGCTGTCCCTGTGGCCTAGCACAGTCTCAGAACTAGGTCACTAGACTTCCTGACTCCTACACCATGGCTGCCATCAAGTTGATTCCGATTCAAGGTGCAGCCAGTGGGTTTGAACCACCGACCTTTTGGTTCACAGTCCAACGCTTATCCTACCTACAGCGCTACACCAGAAACCCCACCCCACAAGCATAGAGCATTCAAACTCAGGTCCTGGGAGTGGGATTCCATTGCGCCTCCATTTTAGTATCGATATAAAAATCAACAGGAAAGGTCAGGTAATTGGCTAAGTGCCTTCACAGTTTCAGAACTATTATGCCTCAGGTTTTATTAAACAGCACTTACCATATATCAATGACCATTTCATTGGTCGTTCATTACTGAGTGAATCATTGAAAACCCACTTCAGTGGAGGTTAACTCAACTAGGCCTTCCTTAAATGGCATGGTGCTTGCTATCTCATTAATGGAATCTTTTTATGGTATCAATGGGCTTCAAGGAAGAATTTGGTATCTCATCGCTATCATAAGTTTTCTTTTTTGCCCTGAGGAGAAACCTGCTGGAAATTTTACATGCACCAGAGTGACCTGCACTCCTGAGTTGTCAATGCAAAATATGTGGGGTCCATTAGTCACTCATTTTCATGAAACAAGCAATTTTCATAAGATACTCACTTTCCATTGCCTACCCACGGAGATGGTATCTGAGCAACTTTTGAAGCATTTTGCTAAAAGAGAGGAGAGAGAGAGAGAGGGAAATAAGGACATCTATTTTGCGTTTTATTAATTCAGAAACAGATGGAAGTGTGATTTGAAGCACATTAATATTGATTGCAGCATTTCGGGAGGCCTCCTGTTCTATTCGCCGTGCTAGGATGGATGTGTGCGTCAGCACACCCCGGCACACACTCGAGGAAAATAGCTGGTTAGGATAATGAGTGGGCTCCAATCAGGACCATGAAAGTCACTTGATGAAAGATCTTATCTACAAAAAGGCCCAGTGAAATCAGACTCAGTTCTCCAAGAAGTGGTTTAATTATCCTCATCTGAAATTTATTCTGCAAAACAAGCTCTTCAGAGTACAAGACAGCGTCTCACCTTTTCGCTCCAGTTGCAAACTTTTTCCCTGAAATGGGGGTGGGGTGGGGTGGGGTGGGGTGAGGTGGTAATTTCTGATAGCTCAGGGCTGTGTCCGGGCCCAGTAGCAGTGTTTGTGAGTTTATTTGTATGGGTGAATCCTCACTACAGAACAGCCCATCAATGTCCTGTGGTAGCGCTGCAGCAATGGAAATCTATCTAAGTCTGTCTCTTTCCTCTGATGGACCTCCGCCTCCTGCTTCTCTGTGGCCACACATTTGGAGAGCAGCAGGAAACCTGACTCAGCACTGCTCTGAGAAGACAGTGAGGAACTCAGTGTCCTGGCATCACCAGCTTGAGTCTCCACTGAGCCTTTCAGAAGTCACAGCCTCTTGGGTTCTTTGCATACTGTGTGTTTGCATACTGTGGTGTTTGAGAGGAGTCCAGTGAGACTCTAACACTCCTCTAGACCCACAGAGCGGTGTCCTGAAGACTCTAAAATGGAACCTCCAAGCAGATGATGACTGACTTTATACCTGTCAGGTGTTTTGGAAGCTATGCAGGGCAGAGGCTGAGGGGGGCAAAAGGTTGGCTCTCCAGTG
The DNA here is from genome assembly GCF_000296735.1 of Chrysochloris asiatica. Taxonomy (NCBI): domain Eukaryota; kingdom Metazoa; phylum Chordata; class Mammalia; order Afrosoricida; family Chrysochloridae; genus Chrysochloris; species Chrysochloris asiatica. The sequence continues at coordinate 9,150,307 of NW_006408652.1, read as the reverse complement.
GGCCCATAAGACCAGCAGCCTCGTGTCACCTGGTTATTGTACTTATTAGAAATGCAATTTTTATCTGGGCTCATCTCCACATTTTGTAGTCGAACTGTATTTTTTTAGGCTGCACATTAAAAATGCCAGCTGATAGATGATGGACTGATTGGTGATGGATGGATGGATTTTGGTGACTAAGGCAATCAGTTATCATATAGTGCAACAGCTGCACCCCATGACTCCCTATGTCCAAAGCACTTTCAGGAATATACATGTTCTCCCAGAGTCCCATGGTGGCTCTTGTGCCCTCTCTTGCTGCTGAGAAAGTCCTGGGATGGCCTTTTTCTTAACAGATGACTGGCCATACCAACAGCCACAAAATCTCTGTGGGGTCCACCATGCAGAGTCCCCTAACTACACCCAGGAAGCTGCCTAATGCCACGTGGTCACACTGAACAACAGTCAGGGGATCCCGCCATTGCACAATCTCTGTCAGGGAACCAAGTCAAACAAGTAAGCTCTTCGTTGAGTCCTGAAGAAGAGGTGGCTGCACCACGACTGGCCACGCTGAAGGAGGTACAGCGTTTGGCAGCAACATTGCCTTTAATTATTGGCTTTAAAAATAGATATAAACTAACTATGGTAAAATGCCTTTGCCTTTCAACCATTTTTAAAGGTACAAGTCAGAAACATTAGTTACATTCACCACGTTGTACAACCATCACCACTAAACATTTCCAAAGTTTCCAATCACCCTTAACAGTGCCTCTTAAGCGGTAACTCATTTTCCCCTGACATCTGCCCTGGTCACCAAATATAAGCTGTGGTCTCTATGCATTATGTTACATGTCTATCCTGTCTCATTAGTGATTTTATTCACCCTCCATATCTCAATTCCACAAAATAAGGATTACCTTAAAATACTCCATCAGTGATCTGGAGTACTTCATAGCATGGTCCTTCTTCAGTTTGAACATTCTCAAGTAGAGCAGTGATAAACAGCGGTAGCTGTGGGCATGAGGAAGGGATTTTGTTAATGCAAGTTTGTAATGAAACCTATAAGCTGTACCAAAAAATGATGACACATATTTGTGTAGTGACTGTCCTAGGATTAGATAGACCGAGGAACATACATACGTAAGAAAAAAGGAAAATGGGAAGGGGGGAAGCATTAAAATCTCATCTTGAAAAGAGAAGGGTACATGTGTAGTTGACAACTGAGGAAACCCATTGTTGTTGAGTGCCTTGGAGTTGTTTCCAACTCACAGGGACCCTGTATGGGGTTTCCAAGGAGTGGCTGGTGGGTTTAAACTGTGAACCTTGTGGTTATCAGTCTAGTGCTTACCCCGCAGCATCACACCAGGACTCTAAAGAAACCCATTAGTTAGCCATTAATAGAAATCCCAAATACTCATCTAGGAAGCTCTGGTAGCATAGTGGTTACGAATCGGGCTGTGAACCTTAAGGTCAGCGGTTCGAAACTACCAGCTGCTCCGCGGGAGAAAGATGAGGCTTTCTACTCCCGTAAAGATTTACACCCTCGGAAACCCTGTACAGGGTCACTATGGGTCGGAACCGACTCGATGGCACTTAACAACAACAACAACATCTAGGGAAAGCAGCTTAAGTTTCTGCTGTTTCCCTCCGACCTCCATGGGACTCACCATAATACTGCTAGCTTTTTGTCCCCATCTGAAGCCAAGGGGCTGGCAAAGTTCTTCAGCCTCATTGCATACCTTTGAAGAGAAAGCAAAAGCTAAAGTGGGGATTTGTTTTACCCTTTGGACATTCCCAAAGTCATTTGCATTCTGATCAACTATATGAGTGAGCCCCCAAATTTGCTCTAGGTGGGAAGACTGGCTAGGAACATGTAGCCAAAAGCATGCTTCCTGAAAACATACAAAATAGTAATCGAGTCCATGCCACAATAAGAACTAGGTGGCATGTGGAATTCAGTCCCAGGACAATGCTGGGGGATTAATATTTTGCATGTGTATAAATGCTTGCAAAATACTGTTTCTAGAATACTCTAACTAAATAACATTATTAATTTCCATTAAGAGGTGGGCAAAATGTCAGTCTCAGTTCAATTTATGACAGTTGAGGTAAATAATATACAACTATGCCTGACATGAGCATGGGGAGATCTCAATCACTCACTTAAAAGGTCTGTTCTAATGCTTGGTTTCCAATACATTCTTCTAGAAAGTGCTTTTGTTTTCTTCCAAGGAAGGTCAATTTCACAGCATTTTAAGGTCTAAGCACCCTTAATTTATGGTGCTTGTATATTTTGTCTTTCCATTCTTTTTAATTGTTACTGTTCCACACTGGGGTGATAAAAGGTTGAGTATTTTCCCCTTCTAACTGAGCACATTCCATTCTGAGCATTTAGGCTCTTGAAAATCAATTCATTGCATAAAATCATTGTCTGAGCTTTAATGCAATTTCACAGGTACTTGCAGTAGAATAAGTAATGGGGCTCACTGTTGCATAAGGAAGTTGAACGTGAGCAGGCTGCCTGGCCCCCTTCTCCTTTCTAAGGTGATGGGGAGCTGCAGGGAGCTCCTCATTTCCATCAGCCCCTTGCCCAGAGCCTGAGCCCTCAGGCTCACCAGCCAAGACTGGGCCTCCTTAGCATCTTACCACCTGCTGTCCTTAGGGCTCCTGTTCTTTGGAGTGAACATTTTCACACAAAAGGACCCAAGCACTTGATTGAGTCCCTTCTGTGTTCACAATATTAGGTAAAGGGATTTTTATTATGTAATAAATCTAACTTGCTTTGACAGTTGGATCGCTGGAATGTCAAGTCATTGTGATGGCCCACTCGGTTTCACAAACACATTCTATTGCAGATTCCCAAGGCTCCAAGGAACGGATAATTACTTGAACAAAGAAAATGGGGGCTTTCTCTGTAGCTAGCACTCTGTCAGGGAGAGTAATAAAACTCTTTTCAACATAATATTGTGCTACTAAAAACTATAGTCCCATTACAGTCGCCCTCTAATTGCTGCCACACTCATTGTGACTTGCTACTGCAGGTTCCACTGCTTAAATGGACTAGAAGACCTAGTGGCTTTCACTCCTTTTATTCTCAATGGAAATTTTGCTCATTAAAAAGAATCATACACACTTTCAAGAAAGAAAAAAAAAATTAACAGAGAAAGGGGACATGCATATAACGTGTGTATGCAATGCTGAGACAATTTCAGTGAGGTCAGTGGATAGTCTCCTAACACTGTTCTCAGTTGTAATGTCTTACTTAAGTCAGAGACTGTGAGAAGGGTAGACAAGAGACCCCCTCTGTGTTGTCCCTTACGACTGACTGCATGAGAATCTACCATTACCTCAAAACCCAAAAGTTTAAAAATATTGACTTTAAGTGAAAGTTCATACATTCTCTGATGTCTATCAAATTCCATTGAGGTACTCCTATAGGGAGGCAAATGTCATATAATGAAAAGAAAACCAGGCTTAGAAAGAAGTTTTTCTGCCAATGATTAAGGGAAAACAAGTGTTTTCTAAAAGAAAGAAATGAGTTTATTACATATTCCCTGTAAAATGAAATTTGGCTTCTTGCTTTTATGTTCATAAAAGCATGTATTTTCATAAAGTAAAATGAATGAGAAAAAAAAAAAAAAAAAACACCAGAGAGAGGGAAAACATCCATAGTTTTTTAGCGGCTATGAGTGGCAATCTGCTTCCAAGGAAACCCCATGGATCAGTTCTATTCTGTACCACATGGTATGGCAGCTAGGATTTCTTGCCCCTCCAGTTTGGTCTTCTAGATGCAGACACGTGTTTCTCATGCCATAATTACATATTACTCTGCAGCTCTCTTATACTTTAACATTTTATCATTAGCATTTCCATGGGATTTCAGAATTTGACTAATTGTCACATTCCAATGGCTGTAAAGGATTCTAATAGGATACTACAATGTAATGAATTAGTCTTCTGGTATTGATTACTTGATTAAATTTTATTTTTTGGTGGAACTGTATAATGACCAAATGAACACTGAACAGATAGCTTGTTCTACTTTTTTCGATTACTTCCTTTAGTACAGGAAATTCAAATTTCTAGAAGCTGAATTACAGGATCAAAAGTTGAATACCTACTTATAGGATTTATTCTACACAATGCCAAACTGCCTGCAATTGACAAGGATCGCTTTACACATGTCTCAGCAGTTTAAGCCTAGTTCACCACATTCTCTTTTTGGTTTTGTTTGGCTAACACTGAGTATTAACATTTCAAAATTGTCTTATGATTTTAAAGAAGTACATTATTTTAATTGGCATTTCTGGTTGATTAGAGAATGCATTTTCTCCTGGCTTGTTCAATTTTGATTCCTTATCGTTTTTGCTCAGCATTTTCATCTTTCATTCTCATCTTTGAAAATTGCCGGTCAGCTTGAATAGACACTGAAAAATCAATCTAGCCTTAAGAGATACAGAATGGCTGTGGTAGCTCCCACAACAAATGAAGGAAGTTGGGGAGAATGGCTTTGCACTCTTTTCTGGGACTGACTTCTCAGAGCATCACTTAAGTGAAAGATGAGTCCAAGGCTGGACTTTCCCCTCATCACTTTCCCTTCTTTTGTGGATTTCATTGAGTCTTCTGGTCCTATGTGAACAACATTTTCTATTTTAATTTTTCTTTTACTTATCTCTACCTATTGATCAAGGAGCTCTGGTAGCGTAGTGGTTACGAATCGGGCTGCTAATCTCACAGTCAGCAGTTTGAAACTACCAGCTGTTCCGCGGGAGAAAGATGAGGCTTTCTGCTCCTGTAAAGATTTACAGCCTCGGAAACCCTGTATAGGGTCGCTATGAGTCAGAACCGGCTCCATGGCACATAACAACAACGACAAGATCCTACTGATTTTCTTCTTCTTTTTCCTTTTCTTTTTAGGAGGAAAATGTATACACTAAAATTTCCCAATGTCTATCTGAAGGTTTCAGTATTAGTAGCTCCAGACTCATAACAGTTATGCAGATACAAGCAATAGAATGAAAAACAGGTCTGGCATTCTAGATACTAGACCCAGAGGATGACAAACATGTCAGGGGCTTTCAGGTAAAGAACTGCTCACTCAATCAAAAGCAGTAATTTTGTCCATCCAGTGAAAAATGGGACTTCTCCACTCTATGTTGTTGTTGTTGTTTTCAACTGCTGTCAAGTCAGTTCTGACTCACAGAAACCCTGGGTAATACCAAATAGATATTATTTCTTCTTCTCCATCTCCTTTTTTTTTTTTTTTTATCTTCTTGAAAGTTCTGAATACCCCAAAACTCTCCACCAAGACTAATAGGCCAGAGAATTCCATTTCAAATGTAAATGAAACCAACAAGCTGAGTAATTTATAAACGCTTTCCAATCCTCATCCTGGTGTGGTGCTGCAAGATAATGCACTGGACCACAGTGTCCGGGGTTCAAACTTATCAGCACTTAACAACAACAACTCCCATCTGTTCATCCTCTGTATCCTTGCCTACTTGTCTCCCTCAAATTCCACATCCAGGGGAAGTCTACTTCATACCTCTGGCCTTAAATGCCAACTTAGAATTAAATGCCAACTGAGAAAGAAATTCCTAGAAAATGTGGTTGAAGATAGAAATTCTGATTGCACCACTTTTTCTGTTTCTAGATTATCAAACAACACCTTTGGAAAGCCAAATGTCAATGCCAAAGGAGTCTACTTCACTGCCACGCACTCTGTTTTCAATTTTAATTTTATGAATACTGAAAATTAAAACACTCACATTATAGCCTCTGAAAAGGATACTTTCTAAAAGCAGTGTCCATCAATTATAAATTTTCTATGACATTCATTAAATGGCCAGAATTAATTATGATGACTTCTAAGAAGAAGATGCCTTGGACAAAGCATTAATATGTTGAAATGATATTATTTAAGCCATAGTGAGTTCTAATTATGACTGAAGTGAGCTCAGGAAGCGGACTACAGAAAGGCCATTAACCTGAGCAGCTCCACAGTCTCGGAGTACATGGTGTACGGAGACTTCGCTTCCAGGGGATCGCGTTCCATGGCGTTGCCACATTCAGTGAAGGAGAGGGCTGCATCGGCGTAGTTGACAGCTTTGCCAAATTTCTCAAACTGAAAAAGGAAGATGACTGGTCAGCATGGTATTCTCTCTTCTCCATGTAGAGGGACAGTTCTCAACAAGGAGACAATTTGGTCCTCTGGAAACATTTGGCAATGTCTGGCAATGTTTATGTTGCCACAAAGACTGGCATTGTGGGTAAAGGCTAAGGATGCTAGTAAACATCTTACAATACACGGAATAGCCCAATAAGTAGGAATGATCAGACCCTAATGCCATTAATGCCAAGGAAGAAACACCGATACAGAGAGATGACAATGAATTAATTTGTAATTAAAATTAATTTGTAATGACAACTAAGTAACTGGTTTTAAGTTTTGTTTTGTTTTGTTATGTTATAGGAGAATGAGTGAAAAGAATAAATAAAACAAACAACAACAAAAAACATAGTCCCGGTATGGCGGTGGTTTGTGATGTTACTGTTGTTATCATTACATAGACTAGAATCCAAATCACTGCCTTAAGGAGTTTCTAGTCATTAAGCTTACTAACCTGACTAATCCTCCTGGTTTCCTATAGACAAAGCCTGCAGTGAAGGTCTGCTTTTTATGAGCCTCGTGGACAACGACGAACACACACAGTCTTGGCTTTCAAACTCTCTGGGAGCACATGGACCGCGCCTCCAGAAGAAGAGCTACAAATTGATGCTATTGTCATGAGAAATGGGAAGCTGTCTTATGACTGTTGACAATAATCACATCACTTTCATAGTAAATGATGGTCTGAAATAGTGTGTCAAAAAGCCAAAAATATAGCACCACTAAATATTTTAGTTCAGTAAAATTTTATTGCAAAAGGTTTTAGCCCTGATAATGGTCATGATTGAACTGATTTCTTTTTTATGTGTAATGAATATTATATATGACACTTTTATGGGGAGTATTTTATAACGGTATTTAACATTTCCAGTTTTTGATAGCTAGATGTAAGAATTCCACTAATAAGGTATTTTATGCAAAAAACCCATGTAAGGCAGATTTAGCTATTTTAATTTTCTTGTATACCTTTTATCAAAATATTTCCCATGCAACGGTGAAGGCTTCAATTTTCACAATGGCAGAGTAGCTGTCTCTAGGAGAGGATTAACTGCAACTATAAAATGATGAGTTACGGGTCCGACACAATCTTCTGTAGTAATGACTCTCTTTACAATAAATGTTCTTCAGCTTTTATGTACTTCAGGAAATCTGTGGTTTCCTTTCTTTAAGCTGCTATGGGAAAATACTGGTGCCTGCCCAGTTCAAAGTGATTTCATGAAAACCTGTATGTATATATGTAAACGATCTCCGTTCTCTCTCGCACTTTCCTTTGGAAATGAATTTTTACATTCTGATCTTTGAAAGAGATGTTTCACTCATTAACCCACAGCTGGAAAAATCCTTAAAGATTATCCAAGCTAAGCCCTTCTTTTCCCAAAAAGGGAAACTGAATTCATCAACCCATCAGTAGAAAAGTCCTTAAAGACGAGCTAGTTAAAACGCTCATATTCCAAGAAGGGAACCTAAAATCTGAGGAGAGAAATTGACATGGCCATGTTGCCTATTTATGGTCAAGTCACCCCTCCTCTATGAACCTCTGTTTCTGCAATATTACAAGAGAAACTGAGGAACAGGAATTAACAGAGTCCTCTGAATGCAGAGAAATCGCCACAAAGGTCCCTGACCAATGTGAAATGCACCTAAACAGATCGATTAAAATAACATGGAGAGGTGGTAATCACAGTATTGCAAACCCCCTCTCAGATAAGACAACTGCTAACCATGAACCCATTTAAAATTTATCTCATGCAAAGAATTTAACTTTAGGTAATTTCCCTTTGTTCCTGAGATAACACTTGGAATTCCCTGCTTATAGCATGGAACTGCAAGGAGCTCTGGTAGCATAGTGGTTATGAGCCGGGGTGCTAACCTCAAGGTCAGCAGTTTGAAACTACCAGCTGTTCTGTGGGAGAAAGATAAGCTTTTCTGCTCCCATAAAGATTTACAGCCTCGAAAACCCTATACAGGATCACTCTGAGTTGGAACCGACTCCACGGCACACCACCACCACCCACCACCAGCACTGGATTGCAAGATTGGTTTGAATCTCAAGGTGAGCAGTTCAAATGAATACCAGGCGCTACTCGGTAACCCACTATGACTTGGAACCAACTAGAAGTAGCAGCTTGACACTAGCTGAGCTTTGTTGTTGTTGTTGTTAAGTGCCATCGAGTTGGTTCCGACCCATAGCGACCCTGTTCAGGGTTTCCGAGGGTGTAAATCTTTACGGGAGCAGAAAGCCTCATCTTTCTCCCGTGGAGTGGTTGGTAGTTTCAAACCGCTGACCTTAAGGTTCGCAGCCCGATTTGTACCCACTACGCTACCAGAGCTCCTTAAGGTGGGTATAATCCCATGGATCATGTTAAAACTAGTCAATGGTTAACTTGCAGTCAGCTTCCTTCTCTATCGCCTTCAAAGCGTCTTTGTAACCCCTCTGTATTTTTAACCATTATTTCAGTTTTTTTTTATTTTTAACAAAGTAGTCTACCTGTATGCATGCAGAATAGCTGCACAAATGAACCCCATGTACTTTTTTTTTTTTAACAATTCTTCCTTTTTTTCCCCCCAAGTTTTTATTATTAATTGAGTGATAGTTTACATGTGAGCACATCAGTTTTATACTCATACTTTCATTGCAATGATTACAATCTAATCTGCTCTGTGCATCATCATTCAATAGTATTTGCTTCCATTCCTTCTGTTGTTTGGTTATTTTTTTTGGGGGGGGCAGATGTACACAAAAACACGCAGGAATATATAATCATATAAACAACTAAAGCACACATTCTGCAAGCCTGCCTCCTGGCCGTCAGCACACAGCCTTTCTCTTTCCATGAGTCTAGAGTCCTCAGCTCCATGAGCCTCTCTCCATGTCCCCGTTTCTGCCTCTATCTCTGGTGTCACTGCCTCTCTAGAACCTTATATACTTTTATATATTTGTATTTTGATTGTTTTTTAAACAACATTTCTAAAAATAGTTGTTTGGTGTATAATTCAAGGATGTGTCCTGGCTGGTAGATTTGAAACACTGACCTTGCGGATAGCTACCAGAGCACCTTAGAGTAGACACAGGTCTACCCTAAAGTGTCATTCCTCTAAGAGACTGTTTCTCAACTTTCCATTCATTATCATTCCCCCACCCTGGAACCATTTAAATAATTTTTACCACCCAAAGCCATAAAGTTTTAAAACTCAACACATACTAAGTATCTCTTTATGCACTGTGGTCCTTTAGAAGGTCATGAACCATTTTAATATCTAAGATCTTTTTCGATCTCCTCGTAAGAACAGTTAGTCAAAGTAACATCTACATGATCCCTTGATCCAAGTTTGACACCAGACAAACTCCATAGCCATTCTTCAGTGTTATAAAGTAGACAATTGTAAAAGAAAACCTTTCGTCTTTCATTCAGCAGTACTGCCATCCAATGCCTTTCAAATCTCTCGCCATTCATACAATGGGCATGGACACAATATTCCCAGACCCTTTGGGAGCTAGTTTCCAGCCTGCTTTGTGATTTCAGGTGCAGGAGACACTTGTTCCCAAGGGACAATTCACACCATAGAAGGGTTAACTGCTGACAATAGCTGGACAGTTGGAATCACAGTGAGTATAATATACAGTAGGTAATAATAGTAAAGGCAAAGGCCATGGGCACTGCGGTTGGTATTATACTCATTCAAGTACAAAGACTGTTGTGGCAATACAGTTGAGTCCTTTCTGAGTCAAATGCTTCATGACAACCCTGCCTTGAAGGCAATGCCTGATGGAGGATGTCTTAAACATGGCTCATTCTTTCTTTCTTTCTTTCTTTCTTTCTTTCTTTCTTTCTTTCTTTCTTTCTTTCTTTCTTTCTTTCTTTCTTTTTTAAGCACAATGAGTTGAACTGACACCTTTAATTGTACTGAGGTTTTGTCAAAGGTGAAGAGCCTGACTTCAGAATGTCCTCTAAGCCAGTGGTTCTCAATCTTGACTGTACTTTGTCATCGCATGAGGAGCATTAACACCCATGCCTGGGTCTCGAACCCAGAAAATTTTCAGGGGTGTGACCTGGACATCTGGGGTCTTCCGAACGGTCCTGAGTAATTGTAATGTATAGTCAGAGTTGAGGCTCACTGTAGGGAGAATCAGTCAAGTTGTTAGGGTAAGAGACAAGGAGAGAAAGTGCCGAGGAAAATTACGGGGGTAGCAGAAAAGCAGCATTGGGAAACAATCAATAAAACTCCAAATATAAAGAACAGAGGAGCAGGATGTGGACAAGATCTCTTATCTATGTCCTTGCCAGGCATGCAGGATACAAAAGAGATAAAATGGAAAACAAAACAAAACAAAACCAACAAAAAACCTATCTCCTTGTGTGTCTAGAACCCAACAGGGTTTGTGAGCCCTCCCTCCCTCCTTATTCAACAACCAGGGGGGGTGAGCATTAATCATCAGTTCCACATTAACCTCCCCCTTAACCAGTTTTCAGCGTAGGCGCAAAACCAGTCATTCCAAGTATCCCAGATGCCTGTGCAACAGAATCCATCTTGAAATCTTAGACTCCATCATGGATACCAGGTACATGCACAACATGGGATAAAGGAGAGACAGAACTGACACATGAGAGCAGAACTCCACAAACAAGAAAGGTCTAGGTGGTCAAAACACTTGGAGACAACTGGGCCATTTTTCTTGGGAAACCTGCCTGACAGATAACACTTTCTTTCTCTGCTCAGGGTCCCAGCCAGAAACATGCAATCAAATGCAACAGGAGCTAAGCGGATTATTAAAAATCTGAGTTTTCCAATTTCAGCAAGCCCTCAACAAGTCTCTCCCCGGAACCAGTGTTGGTTGGCAGGAGCCGATGAAAACTCCTCACTCTGGGGAAGTGTCATAAGTCATTTTCAATTCACTTTCAAGATCATCATATATGTCATTTTGCTCCGGAAGTTGGGATAAGGGGAGGAAGAGGGCTACAGAATAGGCTGGGGCTGTGCTCCTAAACATTGGACTGGTTTGTAAACTATCGCCTTTGTTTTCTTTCAGAGCCTAATACCATAATGGGAGGGAAGCCAGGAGAGGAAGGGAACCTACCAGGGCATCAGCTTTGTGCTTCAGTTTCTTCGCCTCCTGCATGTAATAATCAGCATTGTGAACCCTAAACAAACAAAACACACACTTTTTCAGAAACCAGTGTTATCGGTTTTCATTTTTTGATGAAAAGACTGAAGAGTCAAAACAACAAAACTTGTTTTGTGTTTTTGTTTTGTTTTCTACAAATCTATTGCTCTAAAATGCCTTGAAAAAGGCAGATGAGTACATCCTTCATGTGAAAACCAATCTTGAAATAATCCTGTCAGTGCATCCTCCAACCCGTTTAATACCAAACCAAGATGCTTATCTATTTGTGGCCACACATTTGTAGAGCAGAACACAGATAAGAGAGGAGGACAAATCAACCTGGAATTAAGTACCTGCCTTTGGAAACAGCAAAAAGTTCCACAACTAAACAAGGGCCAAAGCCATTTCTTGGTGGGTACAGGGATATGCAGGTATGATGTGGTGTGGAGAGTACATATTTAAGGTTATAGGAGCTGGTGCTGAAGTCTTATTCTGAGTAATACACACATGGAACTAGAAATAGCCATAAGACCCCAGCCCCAACCCCCCACCCCCACCCCGCCATCACTGCTCTCAAATTCTGTCCATGAGAATCTGGGGACAACATACGAATCATCAAAAGTGAGCTTGGGTCTCCGAACATTGGTGGTGCTGCTCGACAGAAGAGGCAGGGATGCCCAGGACGTCATCTCCAGGTGACTGCTATCCATGAGGCCAGTAGTGATGGAGGAGGTGATGGTGGAGATGGTGGTGGTAGTGGTTGTGGTGGTGGCCGTGGCCGTGGCCGTGGCCGTGACAGTGGCAGTGACAATGGCAGTAGCACTGATTGGTGCAGTAATGGTGGCAGAGGCTGCCTTTTTTGGAATATCTCCCTCCTGGGAAAAAAGGAAGACAAATAGCGTCCATTAGGTTCCGCTCTGTAGAACGTCTTTTCATGAATTCCATGAATATCAAGCACACTGGGTTTTTTAAAAAGCCAGGAGGAAAGAAAACAATGTGTACGGCTTGAAGAGGAACGTTGCTGGTCTTGTTAGTGCCATGGAGTTGGTTCTGACTCATAATGGCCTTGATTAGGATTTCCAAGGATCAGCTGGTGGGTTTGAAATGCCAACCTTGCGGTTTAAACCAACTTTGAGGTCTAGTGCTCCACTGGGCCCGGACATATTGTTTACCCAGCTTTTGTTCTAGGATGACACCAAAATCTGAGCTAACCAGGTGCTGTGATCCTGTCACCCCATTTAGAAAGCTATTTGCAAAGATTCAAATCCTATTAGAAATGTGAGTGTTAAGTAGTTAGAACATGGAAAGAAGGGGGTCTCAAGTCACTTTTGGTATGGCCTGTCTCAGCAGGAAACAAGTCAACACCAGCAATGAGGAATTTCTGAGAAGATGGGTCTGAGTCGGGGAGAGGGGAGACTGTTAGTAACAGGCAATGAATTTAGTTAAGAGCGGTGGGGGAGAGCGAAGACTGTAGGAAGATTTAAAGTTAGTTAATACTAAGCTGAAGCCTGAAGAACAAGATTCAAAGAAACCATTGTTGCTATTGAATGTTGTCAAGTGGGTTCTGGCTTATAGTCTAGGAGCGACTGGTGAGTTTGAACTGCCAAACTTATGGTTCAAACCAACTTTATGGTCCAGTGTTTATCCCACAGCACCACGGTAGGACTCCATATATATATATATAGTGGGAGGTTGAAAAAGAAAACGAAAATCGCCTCAGTGGAATTTTTGACACTGATGTTAATATTTTTGATAGGCAAACCAGGCCAGAAACTATCTCTAGAGTGGATAGAGCACACAGGTTGTTGTTGATGAGTACCATCGAATCAGTTTCCACTCATAGTGACCCTGTATAGGGTTTCTGAGAAGCAGCTGGTGGGTTTCAACCACCGATCTTGTGGTTCACAGCCTAGTTTTTATCCTACAGCACCATACCAGGTTACTCTACAAAATACCAGATCTAGTCCAGCAAAATATAGGCAAACCTCAGAGATATTGTGACAACCACAGTCAAGAAAATATTGTAATAAAATATACAAATTTGTTCGTTTTCAAGTGCATATAAAGGTTATGCTCACACTATATTATAGCCTAGTAAGCGTGCAATAGCATTATTAAAAGTTTGAAATATTATGAGAATTACCACACTGGGACACAGATGCTAAATGAGCACGTGCTGTTGGATAAATGATGCTGACAGACTTGTTCAATGCAGGGTTGCCCAAAACCTTCAATTTGTAAAAAGTGCAGTAAAAGGAGGCCATCCTCTACCAGCGACGCAAGCATTATCTGGTAATCATCAGCACACTGTGCCCAATGTGAAAGCAGTCCTTTTGTTCACATGAAACATTTAACCAGTTAATCCTACAGGACTGTGCCTCCTGAGTTTGAAGTCTTGGGATGGGGAAGTATCATTTCAACCAGGTCAAAAATCAAAAGGGTTTACCCTCAGAAGTATCATTATTAGAGGGGAGCTGAGGCCCCATGAAGAAAACAGGTGGTAAGATGTGTAATTCTGTTCTGGTGATGGCGTTGTGTCACAGGACTGACTACCATGGTCACATGGCAGACTCTGCCCTCCCCACTTGGCAACCTCCCCTACCTTTGACATGGTGCGTCTTCTCACCTCTGTTCTCCTAAGTCGGTATCTCCCTAACACTGCTATTCACCAAGGTTCTTTCCTCAATGTTCTCAGTTCCTGTATGTGTTGGAACAGCTTCAACCATAAAGAGAACTCCCAATGGAAACCTGTCTTACCCTCTCTCTCCTGAACTCCACAACCCCTGAAAAGTTCAACCTATATGGTCTATTATTAGCACCTCAAATGACTCTCCAACCAATAGCTAATTGGACCCAGCCTGCCCACTTTACTTTTTAATGGGAGGACAGTCCTTTGTCACTAAGCTGGATTTTTCCACACCAGTGAGTACTTTGGCAGGGAACCAGGGTAGGGCACTTTGGCAGTACCTGGAGAGCTGCCCCACCCCCATCCCCCAGCTCACATGCTTTCATCTAAGGTGTTTTAATCTTCTTTACATATTAAATTTCTGTAGATGCTCCTAAAGTGTTTTGGGGTTCTTCTTTTCAGAACCACTGCCCTATTTTATAGTATTTCTTCCTTCCAATTACCCTTAGTCTATAAATTAACAAGTTCTGTTGACTTTACAATCCCTAGATCTCCCAAACTTGCCCCTTCCTTCTCCTCAGCCTCCTAATTCAGCCCTTCATGAGTTATTTTTGCTTTGATTTTTCTTAGATCATGGTAAATATATATAACAAAACGTTTGCAACTTCAACCTTTGTTTTTTTTTGCACATACATTTCAGTGACATTAAGTCGCTATCATGTGCACCCATCACCATTTCCAAATTTTCTGTTCACCAATAACCGAAACTCCTCCTCCCCCTCCCACTAACCCTTGGTCCCAAAGAATCAACTTTGATCTCTGTGCATCTGCTGGACTCCTGAGACGACTAAACTGCCTGCACACTAACTTCTCCTGGCCCCCTTAAATCTGCTGCTTGAAGTCTGAGCTTCCTTAACAAAGCTCCGGGCAGGGCATATCACTGCTTTGTACTCAAATGCAAACTAAAGTCGCAACTCTTTTCTGGCATTCAAAGCTCTGCCTGACCTGGCTTCACCTTTTGACCCCTTCCAGGGGCCTCTGCTTCATTCAAAATGAATACTTCGTTTTTATACCGTCTTGTGTTAAGAAATGCCTTCTCTTCATTTCTACAAGAGTCCCTGGGTGACAACGTTAAGTGTTTGACTACTAATGAATGGATTAGCAGTTCTAGTCCATTTAGAGACACCTCAGAAGAAAGGTCTGGTGATCTATTTCTGATAACTCTGCCACTGAGAATCCTATGAAGTACAGTTCTACTCTAACACATGGGGTCACCATGGACTTCATTTTTAAGCCTCACTTATCCATTAGGACCTGATTTCCTCTTCTAGGAAATCTGTGATGTGTGCATAGTCATGGGCCAGTCAAAGGCCTGTCTCTCTGCCTTCCCTACAACACAGGCAACGAAGGATTTTCCATCCGAGTTCCTTGGGCACATGTCTTGTGCCTTGTTTGATTGCGAGCTCTCTGATGTATTACACTCCCCAGTCTAGTGCTTTCAGTGTGCACGCAGTCCTGCCTTTGTCAGAAGGGTCACTTTAAAAATAAAAGCCAAATGTGAACAGTTCTTGTGTCCATGAACATCAATCTTTCCCACTTGACCCAGGACCTTCTGATTATCAAAGAATTCTGACCACCAAGAGCTCACTGAGAATGTGTGCAGAGACTGCACATCTGAAAATAGTTATGATGGGTATGGAGGAAATATTTTACGGATCATCGTGGATTTTATTCAACCATCTTATTAACATAAAATAATCAGAGCCATCTGAAACGGCTAAACTAGCTCTGGGTTTCTGAGCCCGACTGGACCAGACCAAACAGTGGAGTCAGCCCAAGTCAGCACCATTTGTCTCTGTGACCAAGGCCTGTGGCAAGAACCCTAACACATCACGCCCACCACACACACAATGCTGATGTCACTTCTGGCACATCAGACTGGAATAGCTTGAGTCTGCTATGATCGTATAAATTAAACAAACTCTGCCCACACTCACCCACCCATTGAATCAACAAACAGGACTTTAGCCTAAATGGACTAGAGAAGACATCTAATAGCACCAAATTGAAAACGCTTGTGGAGCTGGAAGAGGCCAGCCAGAATCTACAAGATCATCCAGTCAAATCCATTGATTTCAGGAGCTCAGAGACATTTCAGAAGTCATCTGTTGGGGTGCTAGCACTATATCTCAACTCTCTTCACTCCCAGGGCAACAAACAGTGCATCAGAAGGGCTTCCAGATTTCAAACATCAATAGAGAGAAGTGACCAAGGAAGAGACATTGCTTGCTTAGTCCCATCACAGGGAACCAATGTCAACTGCGGTGGTCAGCATTATGGAAGTATCTACAGTCCACACCCAAGAAAAGAAGGGATTGGACTAGAGGCTCTCTAAGGCCTGCAACCTGACTGGGGAAGTAAGACAAGGTGGAGAGTTAACCTGGAATGAAAAGTTCATGGTTAGCTGTAAGAATTTAGATTTGAAATCATGGAGAATTTGTATATTTATGTATGCACAATACACATGAATTTTCTTTCTGCCTCTCCCTCCCATCCCCTTGCACTATCTCGATCTACTCAAGTTGCATGAGATGAGCTGGGCTAGCTTGTTTCTCTTTGGACATTTATACTAATTCTTTGAAGACACTTACATTCACAGATATCCCTTTGAAAGTCGCACAGAATTTGCCTTCACTTTTCTTAGGTTTGGTCAAGGTGATCTGACCAGTGACAGGGAAGATTTTTTCATGACTGAAGGGAGTATTGTTGCCGCTGATGTTTCTGCGGCGTGGAGGGTCCTCTGGTAGTGGGGAGAGTGGTGGAGGGAACAGTTTTTCTTCTTTCCTTCTGTTTGCTCTCCGGGATGAATTATTTCTGAGGAAACAGAAAGCATAGGGTATCATAAAGCTTTGTCTCTCTTGATTCTGGTTTTCTGTTGGTTTGTTTTTTTATCCACACAACGCTGGTATTTTCAGCTAAAGTAACATTTTACTTGGTGGCCCTTTACCTTTGGTGAGGGGTATATGAAGGCAAGTCAAGAAGTATTGCTACTAGGGTCCCAGTTCATACACGCATGGGTCTATTTCAAGCAAAACATGCTTAAACATGTCTCTGTGATCAGTAGGTGACTTCAAATAGGTTCTTGCAGTGATACATTTGTGTTGTCTCATTAAGGTGTATTCTAAAAAAGTCCAATCTAAACAATGCCTTTTGAAAGGGATGTGCTAGGTCAGTTAAATACAAAGCAGAGAAGACAGTTCAGAAGGTTGTGGTGGATGGAGCTTTGGGATTTCCAAGGTGAAATCCTGATAGATTTTCTCTAAGGGCACAGGAATATCTCAATGATACTCTAAAAAACCCATCCATTGTCTTTCTGCTCAATCTCAATCACAGTTAATCAATTAATCTATCCTCCCTGTACTCATACCCAGACTATAGTGCTTCTAGAGAAAAGTCACACTGTAGTTCAGATTGAGCCTACCACAGAGCCACAGCCCCCAACCCTTATCCCCAGGCAGCAATTTGACTTCACGTTCTCACCGTGTTTCCAAGCCTTCCAACCTCCCCACAGTGGACCTTGCTTCTTCACAGAGACAATGGATGCTGTTAGAGACAGACATCCTCAATTCCACACACCCTCACCTAGAAAATTGCTACCCTTATCTTTGCCTCTTTCTCTCCAATGTCAAAAGAAGAGTTTATTAGGAAGAAGTTTTAATAAAAGTAAAAATCCATTGGTGAGAAAAAGTCCAGGAAAGTTGTGCTGAAAAAAATCTCCCCATCACAACAGTGCACCTATTTGTTTGTTCTTGAAAGGGAGCAAGGACTGTGCTATGAGAAACCTAACACCATTCACCATACAGACCTTACCTCGTTGTTTTAGTCTTCCTTTTTGTGCCCCCAAACTCAAAGAACATTGAAAAGAAACTTGATTTTTGTTCCTTGAAGATGTAAATTAAAGAAAGCAGAATTCTTTGGGGGACAGGTGAGAGAGATGGACACAGCACATTCAGAAGTGTATAGACCTAGATGGAGTATATGTTGAGAAAGAATGGCTTCACATTTTTATATTTTTGCTTAATAAAGCTTTATATGATTGTGATCACCACTTGTCTGTCAGTTTTTCGTGCTGCTGTGGATTGCATGTTGCTGAGATGCTGGAAGCTATGGCACTGGTATTTTAAACATCAGCAGGGTCACCCATGGTGGACAGGTTTTAGCTTCGTCTAGAAAGACGAAGACAGACAAGGAAAAAACAAAAATGGGCTACTTCTGAAACGATAGCAAATGAAACCATTATGAATAGCAATGGAACACTGTCAGATAGTACCAGAATATTGAATATTGATACATAATGAATAACACCAGAATATTGCTCTGGTAGCATAGTGGTTACGAATCAGGCTGCGAACCGCAAGGTCAGCAGTTCGAAACTACCAGCTGTTCCGTGGGAGAAAGATGAGGCTTTCTGCTGCCGTAAAGATTTACAGCCTCGGAAACCCTGTACAGGGTCTCTATGAGTCGGAACCGACTCCACGGCACATAACAACAACAACATTGTCAGATATAGTGTCTGAAAGATGAGCCACTCAGGCTAGAAAGCATTGTCTTAGATAGGGAAAGAACTGCCTCCTCAAAGTACCGTTGACTGAATAAAGCTTTCAGGACCTACATTTGCTGATGAGGCACAACTCAAAGTGAGGAGAAACAGGTGTAAATATCCATTAATAATCAGAACATGGAATGTAGGAAGTATGAATCTAGGAAAATTGGAAGTTGTCAAAAATGATATGGAATGCATAAAGATCAATATATTAGGCATTAGTGAGCTGAGATGGACTCGTATTGTCCATTTGGAAACTGACAACCATATGTTTTATTGCGCCAGGAATGACAAGTTGAAGAGGAATGGTGCCACGTTCATCATCAAAAAGATAATATCAAGGTCTATCTTGAAATATAATGCTGTTTGTGATAGCAAAATGTTCATATGCCTACAGGGAAGACCAGTTAATACTAGTATAATTCAAATATATACATGAATCAGTAAAGCCAGTGATGATGAAACTGAGGACCAGCTGATTAAGTCTGAAATTGATCCAACATGTAATTAAGATATATTGGTAATTACTGGTGATTGGGCTACAAAGGTAGGCATCAAAGAGAAAGGATCAGTAGTTGGTAAATATGGCCTTGGAGATAGAAAAGATGCTAGAGATCACATTTTGCAAGACCAATGATTTCTTCATTGCAAATACCTTTTTTAAACATCATAAAACATGACTTTACACATGGACTCACAAAATGGAATCCACAGAAATCAAATTCACTATATTTGTGGGAAGAAACAGTGCAAAAGCTCCATTTCATCAACCGACCCAAGTGTCCATCAACTGATGAGTGGATAAGCAAAATGTAATCCATTCGCTCAATGGAGTCTTTTTCAACCATAAAGACACTGAAGTTCTGATACATGCCACAACATGGATGAACCCTGAAAATCTTTTCAGAAGCAGAAAACCTAATCTTTCTCACTTGGAACAGTTGTTGGACTTGAACTGCTGACCTTGTGGTTTGCAGTCCAGGGCTTATCCTACATAGCCAGCACACTCCTAATGATGCCTACAGATATACAGATACATGCATGCCTATAGGTATAGCTCTATACAGACTATAAATATATAGATACAGAAATAGATGTTTACAAGAATAAACGCATATATTTGAAGCAGAATTCTGTGATAAATGGAAATGGATAATGGAGTACTCCACACTGTGATATTTGCAATATTTCAAGAATTGTGTTCATTAGAAATTTTTAGAAAATACAGTATATACTTAAAGTATTGAAGAGCAGAGATGTCAGCTTGAGGACTAGGGTGCGCCTGACCCCAAGCCATGGTGTTTTCAATAACCTCATATGGATGCGAAAGCTGGACAGTGAATAAGGAGGATCGTAGAAGAATTGATGCCTTTGAGTTGTGGTGTTGGAGGAGAATACTGAGGGTGCCATGGACTGCCAAAAGAACCAATAGATCTGTTTTGGAAGAAGTGCAGCCAGAGTGCTCCTTGGAGGCCAGGATGGCTAAGCTTCGTCTCTCCTACTTTGGACATGTAGTCCGGAGGAAACAATCGTTGGAGAAGGATGTCATGCTGGGTAGGGTGGAGGGTCAGAAGAAAAAGAGGAAGACCTCCAACGAGATGGATCGGCCAGGTGGCATCATTGATGGACTCGGGGGTGGCAGCGGTGGTGAGGTTGGCCCAGGATCGAGCATTGTTTCGTTCTGCTGTGCATGGGGTCGCTATGAGTCGGTTCCGACTTGATGGCACCTGACAACAACAACAACTTTGCTGTTATTGTTAAGTGACGTCCAGTTGGTTCTGACCTATAGTGACCCTGTATAGGGATTCCGAGGAATGGGCTGGTGAGCTTGAACCACCGACTTTGCATTTCAAATGACTTTGCAGTCCAGTGTATTAACCCACAGTGCCACACCAGGGCTCTGTGTATAGTTTAGTCCCATCAACTGCTTAATCACTGAATAAATGGTACAATAAATAATTAAGGGAAAATATTTCCTTAAGATGGAGTCTGATGTGGTGCCATAGGATAAGCACTTGACCTCAAGGTCAATTTGAACCTCAAGGTTGGCAGTTCGAACTCACCAGCTGCTCCTAGGAAACCCTATACAGGGTCGATATGAGTTGGAACGGACTCAGCAGCACTTAACAGCAGCAACAACATTTTCTTAAGATAGAGTACACTTATACATTACTTTGAGATCTATAACACACACATACTCCTGTAACACATTTCAAATTGTGTGTACAAATTGTCCTATTGCAACACCAAAACATAATGAACCACTGAACTGACATTGTTCTACTGAAATACTGATGAACTCCATTTTACAAAACTCTATTTAAAAATATTCATGTTTCATACTGACACTAGACAGCTGCAATCCTAAGAGTACCCTTGTGCTTTTGAACTGATTTATCTGCCCATTAAATGGGCACCATCAAATAGACTGAGACTGGAAATAAAATCGAACAAAGAACAAAGCAAACCTTAATGTGGGCTGCTTAACAGGGTCATTGGGTCATGGATTTTCATTTTAGCTACTGTCTTTGTCTAATCACTGAAGATTACTTGAATTTTAATCTTTTCTTGGACAACTAATATTGTATTCTACAGCCAGTCACTTTTCATGATTATTGACTACAATTTTCAATAGCAAATTAAGTCAACAAGAATTTATGTTTTCCTCTTGGTCAATTTCAGTCAGTGTCTAGAAAGAATAGATTTATAATATCTCAAAGCAACAACTCAAAGTTGAACAAGCATTCAAGTGGTCTGGTTTCCTTAACTGGTAGAAGTCAATACCGTCTTCTCGTTCTACTTTCCCTGTACTGTACAAATTTGCCAATTGTAGTAAGATTTGTCATTGTTTCAACCTTTTAATTCACAGACGTGGACCTATGTAAATGTTTGACAGAGTCTTGAATTTGCATGATGAGTGTTAAGAATCTGATTCAGGTCCTTCCCAAATTAGAAATGCTTATAAGGTGAGAATTGATTTCCTAATTACTAGAAAGTCAGAAAGACTGTAAAGACCATGAATAAAACACCATATGTGTTTTATTCTAAATGTCTAAAATCAAATTATTAGACATTTACTTAATATCTGGTTATCTCTCTTCCATGGGATGGGGCAATGTGTATCTAGGAACAATATCGATGGAGACTGATGATTATAGTAGTACCCTGCTGCCCCGACTTTTCTTTTTTTCAGTTTGGTGATTCTTATAATTTATATATATATTATAGTGGTGAAATATATACCACAATAATTTAGCCCTTTTAGACCTTTCTAAGTGAGCAATTTAGCAGCCTTAATTATATACCCTATGATGTGCAACCATCATTACCACGTATTTCCAAACATTTTCCATCGCCTGCAAAAGAAACTCAGTACCACTTAAGCAGTCACTTCCCAGCTAGTGATGGTTTAAGTTGTTGATGCTGTCTCGGCTCCTGGTACCCATGAATAAACTTTGCTCTCTCTATATTTGCTAGTCTACATATTTTGTTTAAGGAGCTCTAGTAGTGTAGTGGTTACGAATCGGGCTGCTAACCTCAGGGTCAGCAATTCGAAACTACCAGCTGTTCCATGGGAGAAAGATGAGGCTTTCTGCTCCCATCAAGATTTACAGCCTCAGAAACCCTGTACAGGGTCGCTATGAGTCGAAACCGACTCCACGGCACATAACAACAAGAACATATTTTGTTTAAGTGGAATTATATAAAACTTGTCGCTTTTGTGATTGACTTATGTCACTCAGAATACTGTTTTCAAGGTCCATCCATATTGTGACATATACCAGAACTTCAATGCCTTTATGGTTGAATTATATTACATTGCACAGATAGATCACATTCTGCTTATCCACTCATCAGTTGATGGATACTTGGCTTGTTTCACCTTTTGGCTACTGTGGATAGTGCTTCTATGAAAAACACATGGTGTATGTGTGTCTGTGTTGTTTCTTACAAGTCTTCTGGGACTTGAAAAGGAGTGCCCTAAACTGGTCAAAGCCTGGGAGCCAAGCATCTATTGCCATCTCAGCGATATCATTTAAGTTCTTCTTTCTTGCAACGGAGAAGAGTCCCCAGAATGACCATGTGTGACCATGGGTACAAGTATGTTTCCCTATATGCCATAACCACCCTGAGGCGAAGGGGGTTGGCTTGTTCCACTGGGAGAGTTTCTATTTTTGAGAATTCCAAGCATGTACAGGTATGTTTCAGAGCATAGTTCTACTAGGTAATACAGATGAACCTCACTTGGAATTCTCGGAGAGGGGGCAACCCAAGCTCAATTCTCCTTAGTAAAGAGAGTAAGGCCAATGGCAATTGCTCTCTTCCTACTTTTTATCACTTCATTGCAAATATCTTTTTTAAACAACAAAAAAGATTACTATGAACATGGACCTCACCAGATGGAATACACAGAAATCAGACTGACTATATCTGTGGAAAAAACTCCATATCATCAGCTAAAACAAGGCCAGGAGCAGACTGTGGAACAGAACATCAATTGTTCATATGCAAATTCAGGATGAAGCTGAAGAAAATGAAACAAGTCCACGAAAGCCAAAATATTACTTTGAATGTATACCACCTGAATTTAGAGATCTTCTGAAGAACAGATTTAATGCATTAGACACTTAGGACCAAAGACCAGAAATGCTATAGGATGACATCAAGGATATCATACAGGAAGAAAGCAACAGGTCATTGAGAAGACAAGAAAGAAGGAAAAGCTAAAAATGGATGTCAGAAGAGACTCTGAAATTTGCTCTACAGTATAGAGATGCCAAAACAAATGGAAGAAGTGAGGAAGTACAAGAGCTGAACAGAAAATTTCAAAGGTCAGCTCAAGAAGACAAAGTCAAAAGTGCAAAGACCTAGAATTAGAAAGCCAAAGGAGAAGAACACACTCAGCATTTTTCAAGCTGAGGGAAGTGAAGAAAAAATTCAAACCTCAACTTGCATTATTGAAGGATTCTCTAGGTAAATTACTGAATGATGACAAAAGCATCAAAAGAAGATGGAAGGAATAGACAGTCACTATACCAAAAAAGGAAAGGTTGCTGTTCAACCAGTTCAAGAGGCAGCATAGGATGAAAAGCCAATGATCCTGAAGGAAGAAGTCCAAGGTGCACTGAAGGCATTGGCAAAGATCAACACACTGGGAATTGATGGAAAACAAATTGAAATTGTGCAACAAACTGATGCAGCACTGGAGGCACTCACTCATCTATGCTAAGAAATCTGGAAGAAAACTATCTGGTAACTTGACTGGAAGAGATCCGTATTTGTGCCCATTCAAAAGATAGGTGACCCAACAGAATGCAGAAATCATCGAATAATATCACTGATATCCCATGCAAATAAAGTTTTTTTAACTAAAGGTAATACAAAAACCATATACTGACAGAGAACTTCCAGAGGCTCAAGCCAGATTCAGGACTTGGAATGAGGGGTATCATTGATGATGTCCGATGGATCTTGGCTGAAAGCAGAGAATACCAGAAAGATGTTTACCTGTGCTTTATTGACTGACTATGCAAAGGCTTTTGGTTGTGTGGATCATGACAAGCTATGGAAAACATTGCAAGGTATGAGTATTCTGGAACACTTAATTGTGCTCATGAGGAATATGTACATAGACCAAGAGACAGTTATTCAGACAGATCAAGGGAAGACCTAATGATTTAAAATTAGGAAAGGTATGCTCCAGGGTTATATTCTTTCATCATACTTATTCAATCTGTATGCTGACAAAAAAAAAAAAAAATCGAGAAGCTGGATTATATGAAGAAAAACGTGGCATTGGGATTGGAGAAAGACTCATTAACTACCTGTGATATGCAGACAATAAAACCTTACTTGTTGCAAGTGAAGAGGACTTAAAATACTTACTGATGAAGATCAAAGAATACAGAATTCAATATGTGTTTCACCTTAATGTAAACAAAAACAAAAATCCTCACCACTGGACCAATAAACAACATCCATACAAAAGCAGAAAAGATTGAGGTTGTCAAAGCCTTCATTTTGCTCAGATCATCCATCAACTCTCAAGGAAGCAGCAGTCAAGAAATCAAAAGACGTATTGCATTAGGCAAATCTACCACACAAGACCTCTTTAAAGTGTTGAAGAGCAAACATATCAGTTTAAGGATTAAGGTGCGCCTTGGTATTTTCAGTAACCTCATATGCATGTGAAAGTTGGACCGTAGAAGAATTGATGCCTTTGCGTTATGGTGTTGAAGGAGAATGTTAAAAGTACCATGGGCTGTCAAAAGAACCAACAGATCTGTGTTGGAAGAAGTACAGCCAGAGAGCTCCTTGGAAGCCAGGATGGCCAAACTTTGTCTTTCATACTTCGGACATATTATCAGGAGGGACCAGTCACTGGAAAAGAATATTATGTTTTGTAAAGTGGAGGGTTGGAGCAAAAGCAGAAGACCCCCATGGAGATGGATTGGCACACTGGAGGCAACGATGGGCATAGAAATTGGAGGTTGGCAGATGGCCCAGGACCAGGCAGTGTTTCGTTCTGTTGTGCATAGGGTCGCTATGAGTCAGTATTGACTCAATGGCACCTAACAACCGCAACTTTTTATCACAAAATAATCAAGGATCCAGACAAATAAAAATGTAAGTTGATAACATTTTTCCAACATCTTATCTATAGCAGACTGAAGCCGTTCACTGATGTTAAACAGGAATCTATGAAATAAATTGTTAGCAGCAGCTAGCCAGATTGCCTCTCTGCTCTGGGCTGTTAATAGGCTCTGAAACTGGTCTTTGATGGAAGTAATCTCTAATTTTACATGAATTTATGGCAATAATTACCCAGGCAGAATGGTTAAAGCATCTGACATGATTGTTAGTTATATTATAAGACAGAAGAATGTAGTCAAAATTACTTGCTATAAACAGAGAGCAGGACTTCTTGAGAGAAAGCTGATGCAGTTTGAGTGAGGGGGAAGCTCTGCTGCCTGATTCTGGTACCTTCCACTGAGAGGGAGCAGTCAGAAGAGGTGCCAGATGGTTGGAATGAATTTATCCATCCTAGGACATAGAGTTCTGGTAGCGTAGTGGTTACGAATCGGGCTGCGAACCTTAAGGTCAGCGGTTCGAAACTACCCGCCGCTCCGCGGGAGAAAGATGAGGCTTTCTACTCCCATAAAGATTTACACCCTCGGAAACCCTGTACAGGGTCGCTATGGGTCGGAACCGACTCGACGACACTTAACAACAACAACAACAAGGACATAGAGTTGCCCCAAGTAAAGGTTAGTTCCCAGACCCTCATTTCTCTGCCCTCATAAAGTGTGTCCTTCTCCTGATCCCCATGGGGTTCAGGAGTTAACGTCTCTCGCTTCAAGGCAATCAGAAGCTCCTCAGAAACCCTAGGCAGGGTTGCTATGAATTGGAACCAACTTGACAGCACTTAACAACAACAACAACAAAGACACCAAAGAGAAAACAGCTGGGGTTGCTCTTCCAGGGCAAATGTTTCTTTATTCACCATCATAACTGAAGGTTCTCCAGTAGCAAGTGATCTGGTAACATGAGAAGTGTCTTTGGATACTTCCCTTTTATGTATTATTTACTTCCTGTTTTCGCTTAGCGCTAAAGGCTTATTTGGGCTGATTTCTGAAATCAATCTGAGTGGGAGTAGAGAAATGTTGCTTAAAAAGCATATGTTGCCACCCTAATCTGGTAGCTGATATTGCACCCTTTAGTCCACCTTTTTAGACCAGTGTTTAGGTACAACTGTCTGGCATGGATGAAGTGACTCCTTCATGGAGTCCTACTGTGAGAAGATTTTTCCCATTGATTCTTATTGGGATCTCTTATGAGTCTGAACAATTGAACCATCTTATAAGAACAATCAAGATGGCAGATCGGGTAGATGTGCAGTGAGGAGCTCCATCACCAACAACACAGAATACCGGGCAAAGCAGGCTCAGGGGATGGTGCTAGAACTCTGAACCACATGTAAAGGAATATTTAGAAGATTGGAAGGCTTACAGCTAGGGGAATTTGTAGGAGAATCAAGAAATCCATTGTTTTCTAATTCAAGACACTCAACTATTCCTGGAGCCGCCATCTTGGGACAGAATAAGTGGGAGAAGGACCAGAACAGCCACGAAAGCCTGACAGAACCGAGGAGCTACAGGTGTAGACATTCTTTTTTTGGTATCTGTCCATTGTTCATTGGTCTCTCGCTGACTGCACACCTCTATTCGGGTAACTAGAGGGGATACCTGAGTGAATGGATATCCCACCTCCACCCCTGGAGGGTTCTACTATGCATGCACACAGATCTCCTCGAAATTTAAAGTGACAATTTTGACATAAAACCAAATGGCCACAACTCGTCTGTCTGTTGTACAGTGGTGGCTTGTGAGTTGCTGTGATTCTGAGGGTTATGCCACTGGTATTTTAAATAACCAGCAGGGTCACCTATGGTGGACAGGTTTCAGATGAGCTTCCAGAGAAAGACAGACTAGGAAGAAAGAGTGACGAACTACTTCCGAATCTTTAGTCACTGAAAACCTATGAATAGCATAGAAACACTGTCAGATACAGTGTCAGAAAATGAGCCCCTCAGGTTGGAAGGCACTCAAAATGGGACCGCGGAAGAGCTGCCTCCTCAAATTAGAGTTGACCATGATGGCGTGAATGGAGTTAAGCTCGTGGGAGAAAAGCCCACAGAACCTTCATTTACTGATGGGGCACAACTCAAAATGAAGAGAAACAGCTGTAAACATCCATTGAAAATCGGAACATGGAATGTACGAAGTATGAATCTGGGAAAATTGGAAGTTGTCAAAAATGAAATGGAACACATAAACATTGATATCTTAGGCATTAGTGAGTTGAAATGGACTGATATTGGCCATTTTTGAATCTGACAACCACATGGTTTCCTATGCAGGGAATGACAAATTGAAAAGGAATGGTGTTGCATTCATCGTCAAAAAGGACGTATCGAGATCAGTCATGAGGTACACCGCTGTATGTGATAGGATAATATCCATGCGCCTACTGGGAAGCCCAGTTAATACCACTATTATTCAAATTTTGCACCAACCACTAAAGCTAGTGAAGATGAAATAGAAGAATTCTACCAACTTCTTCAATCTGAAATTGATCAAACATGCAATCAAGATGTATTGATCATTACTAATGATTGGAATGCAAAGGTTGGGAGCAAAGAAGAAGGACCAGTAGTTGGAAAATATGGCCTTGGTGACAGAAATGATGCTGGGGATGGCATGAGAGAATTCTGCAAAACCAGTGATTTGTTCATTTCAACGAACCTTCTTTAGACAGTGTAAGAGACGACTATACACATGGACCTCACCAGATGGAATACATCAAAATCAAATTGACTACATCTGTGGAAAGAGAAGATGGAAAAGCTCCATATCATCAATCAAAACAAGGCCACGGGCAGACTGTGGAACAGACCATCAATTACTGATATGCAAATTCAAACTGAAGCTGAAGAAAATGAAAACAAGTCCATGAGAGCCAAAATATGACCATGATTTTTCCCACCTGAATTTAGAGATCTTCTGAAGAACAAATCTGATACATTAAACACTAAAGACCGAAGACCAGAAGAGTTGTGGGATGACATCAAGAACATCATATGTGAAGAGAGCAAAAAGTCATTAAGAAGACCAGAAAGAAGGAAAAGGTCAAAATGGATGTCAGAAGAGACTCTGAAACTTGCTCTCCAGTGTAGAGATGCTAAAGCAAATAGAAGAAATGAGGAGATCCAAGAGCTGAACAGAAAATATCAAAGATTAAAGTCAAATATTACAACAAAATGTGCAAAGATCTGGAATCAGAAAACCAAAAAGGAAGAACACACTCAGCATTTCTCAAGCTGGGGGAACTGAAGAAAAAATTCAAGCCTCGACTCTTGTTATTGAAAGATTCTCTGGGTAAATTATTGAATGATGCAGAAAGCATCAAGAGAAGATGGAAGGAATACACAGTCACTGTACCGAAAGGAAATGGTTAATGTTCAACTGTTTCAAGAGGTAGCATATGATCAAGAGCCAATGATATTCAGGGCGGAAGTCCAAGGTGCATTGAAGGAATTGCCAACAACAAGGCACCAGGAATTGATGGAATAAAATTTGAACTCTTTCAAGAAAGTGAGGCAGCACAGGAGGCACTCACTCATCTCTGCCAAGAAATCTGGCCGAATGATTGGAAGAGATCCATATTTGTGCCCATTCCAAAGAGAGGCGACCCAACAGACTGCGGAAATCATCGGATAATCTCTTTGATATCCCATGTGAGTAAAGTTTTGCTTAAGGTAATACAGAAACAGCTACAACCATACATTGATAGAGAACTTCCAGAGGTTCAAGCTGGATTCAGAAGAGGCCGTGGAACTAGAGATATCATTGCTGATATCCGATGGATCTTGGCTGAAAGCAGAGAATATCAGAAAGATGTTTACCTGTCCTCTATTGACTACGCAAAGGCTTTCGATTGTGTTGAACATGACAAGCTATGGACAACATTGTAAAGTATGAGTATTCTGGAACACTTAATTGTACTCATAAGGAATCTGTACCTGGACCAAGAAGCAGTTGTTCAAACAGAACATGGGAACACTGAATGATTTAAAATTAAGAAAGGTGTGCAACAAGGTTGTATTCTTTCACCATATTCATTCAACCTGTAGGCTGAGCAAATAATCCGAGAAGCTGGGTTCTATGAAGAAAAACATGGCATCAGGATTGGAGGAAGACTCATTAACAACCTACGATATGCAGACGATACAACCTTGGTTGCTGAAAATGAAGAGGGCTTGAAACATTTACTGATGAAGATCAAAGACCACAGCCTTCGATAATGGGTTGCATCTCAATGTCAAGAAAACAGAAATCCTCCCCACTGGACCAATAAACAACATTCTTATAAATGGAGAAAAGATTGGAGGTGTCAAGGACTTCATTCTTCTTGGATCAGCTATCAACACTCATGGAAGCAGAAGTCAAGAGATCAGACAACGTATTGCATTAGGCAAATCTGCTGCACAGGAACTTTTTTAAGTGTCGAAGAGCAGAGATCTCAGCTTGAGGACTAAGGTGCAGCTGACCCAAGCCATGGTATTTTCAATAACCTCGTATGCATGCGAAAGCTGAACAGTGAATAAGGAAGATCGTAGAAGAATTGATTCCTTTGAATTACGGTGTTGGGGCAGAATACTAAAGTGCCATGGGCTGCCAAAAGAACCAATAGACCTGTTTTGGATGAAGTGCAGCCAGAGTGCTTTTTAGAGGCCAAGATGGCCAAACTTCGTCTCTCATAGTTTGGACATATTGTCAGGAGGGAAAAGTGGCTGGAAAAGGATATCATGCTTGGTAAGATGGAGGGTCAGAGAAAAAGAGGAAGAGTCCCAACGAGATGGATTGGCCAGGTGGCAGCATCGATGGACTCAAGTGTGGCAACCGTAGTGAGGTTGGCCCAGGATCGGACATTGTTTTGTTTTGCTGTGCATAAGGTCGCTATGAGTCGGTGCCGACTCGATGGCACCTATCAACAACATGAGAACAGAGTAAACTCACTCTTTAGTGTTCGGAGGCTTATGGGGTGGGGCTGGTGAGATGCAAGGTGGGAGCAGGCATATCGTGGTGGTTTCCTCCAGGCGTTGCTTCTTCTCAGGAATTTTCTCTGCAACTTCTGTTGGCTTTAAGAAGAAGAAGAAGAAAAACAACAACAACAAAATACACAGATCTTGAAATGTTTAGTATCTTCAGACAACCATGTTGTACACATTTTAAAAAGTCAATACTGTAGACAGTTTACTCCTATTTTAATTTCTTGATTGGGTGGAGAATTTAACATGCACATTTGATGGAACAGAAGAAACAGTCAGTCTCACCTTGCTTAGTCCTACTAAGGAGTGATGTGAACCTTTGATTAAAGATGGAGTGATACAGAAATTTCATAACAAAAGTGAAAGAGAATCTGTAATTTCCAGACATTTCTCTCATCAACAGTCCCTCTACAAATGAGTAGTTTGGAACTAACATTGCAACTCTTGACATACATCCTGTCCAAGCAGCATGGGGACTGTGGGTGACTAGAGGTTGCTTATGCAATCAACAACATGCAAAGAAATTAACATGTGCAAGGCATTCCTTCGGACCTTTGCGTGGGCTAGCTCTGAAGGTACACTTTTATCACTGGTTGAACTTTTGTCATCACAAAGAATGACCTAAACTGTGAGAAAATAAATGTTTGTTCTTTCAAAGCCACCCACTTGTGGAACATCCATTCCAACAGTATATGATAACCAAGACAGTAAGGAAGATATCTTCATAATCATCTTTCCTACAGACCATAATTCTTCATGAGCCTTAACTGGCTGCTCACACCATTGGTTGCCAAACCCTGAGCATTTCTAGCACTTCCTCCTTGGTCATGTGAAATCATGCATTCCTCATGGAAGGCAGTGTTTACTTCACTCAAACCTGTAATCCATTGCCATTGGCCTCCTTGAAAATGAGACTTAATACCAAGATAGCCAAAAGACATTCACTGCTAAGGATCAGTTGGGAGGCCTCTAAGAACAGCTTACCTTGTGCTTACGCTTGCCCTTAGGGGCGGGCTTTTCTGCAGCTGGGGCAGTAGTCTGACGCTTGGGTTTTGAGGCAGTTTCTTTGTGGTCTGGTTTGGTGGGTGCAACTTGGAATGAGCTGTGACCAGGTACTCTAGAGAGCAAGTCAAGATTAATCTTCACCCAGAGATTTTTCAGATTCTCATGATCTCCTATAGGAGACAGCAGTTCAGTATGCAGTACAGGGAGGGGTGAAAAAGTTGGCTCCTCATTAGTGATGGTTATGTTATTGTTGAGGTTGTCATTGGTTCTGGTGCTAAGAGTCAGGCTGGCACCACAGGTATCCTTGGATTTGGCAAAGATTCCTCCAGAAGGTAAGACTTTGATCTGCAGGGACTCTTCCTGATCTGTGTTGGAATCAGACGTCGATGAATCCGTTTCAATGAATTCCCGGGACTTAGGCACCGTCTTGCCAGGCCCTCGATACTTCTTCTTCTCACTAGTCAAGGAGATGTTAGGCCTTGGTTCTTTCCTTGGGGCTGGCTTGTGGGCAGTGGCTTTGTTGCGACCTCTGGGTGGATCAGGAAGCTCCACGCTTTCTTTTTCTTTGGGAGTACTGCTGGTAATATTTGGTTTGGGCCAAGGAAAGTCATCAATGCTGCTGTTCTTCTCCGTCTTTTTGGGCTGTTTTTTCCCGATTGTCCTTGGAGAGGATGCCTCAAGGGTTGTTGATAATTTATGCTTCAAAGCCTTCGTTTCTGGGTTTTTCAGTGTGGGCCGTGGACGGGATTTCTCCCGAATGAGAGTGAGGAGAGGTCGTCTCTCTTTGGGTTCAGCCAGGACCTGGCTGGGGTTCGTCTTCATTTTCACCTGGGCTTCTGTTGGTTGGATGATTGGAGGAGGCAGAGAAATTGTTTCCATTGGTGTTTCATTTTGTCCACAAATGAATGACTTGTTCTGGGATGTCACTTTGTTAAGCCATTTATCCAGCTGCCACTTGTTGGTGGAGGGTGGCTCAGGCTGCAGATTGAGACAAGCAGGAAGAATTAATTTAACATTTAGGAAGAATGTTAAATGTCCAGGACCCAGATTGAATGCTACTAAAGCTTTGGATTTCAAGTGACCACACTCACACACACTCATGCACAAACACTCCACATTAATCAAATTACCCAGATTGCCAGAAACTCCATAAAATCACCTTAGTCTATTTATTCAAACTAATTTCTCCCTTCCTCTGAATGTATTGTCTGCTTTGGCCAGAAAGGAGAAATTTATTCCAGAGAGTGGGCATGGGGACCTTGCAAGGAAAACTATTCCCACAACCCTTTGGGGGACTCATTACTCAACCTCTCACCGGGAATCAGAGGTAATGGTGTCTAATACTGAAGGGAAATGTACATGGGCCTCCATCTGCCAGAGTGCCATGCCTCCTGTATGATGCTGTCATCCACAGCACACACAGAAGGCCCTTTGTATTTCTACTGAAGGATGAAAATAGCTGACTTTCCAAAAGACCCCTGCACTTTCCTTGGTGTATGGGCAATAACAAATTTAGGGGGACATGCATGCAAACATTAGCATCCACTGTTAAGGCATGAAAATGAGACGTTCAATTCAGGTCCTTGGTTTCCACCTCGAAATCCTGCTGGTTGAACTGAAAGAATCATTTTTATTAGAAGCAATCTTTTGAAAGCCATCAGCTGAGGCTCATGGCACTGGCCAACAGAGGGTGACAGAATTTAAAACACTCGAGTAGCTGTGACCCCAACCTACACAGGACAATGGTGGGTAGGAGGCAAGCAGTCTGTACTGACTGCCACTGTGGGCAGCATAGCCCCAGGGTTCAGGACACCTGCTTGGATAACATCCTAACTTGTCTACCTGTGAGAACATGCCAGAAGTTCTTATGTAACCTCTCTGAACCTGATTCTCTCATGTGTACCCCATAGGGTTATTATGATCCTATCTCAGGCCCTTCCCAAATGAGAAATGCTACTAGGCAAACACTGGTTTCCTAACTCTTAGAAAAGCAGGGAGACTATAAAAACCACGGATAAAAACATGTTGGGAGAATAAACTCATATTACCAGACATTCACTTTACGCATGATCATTTCTTTTCTATGTGATGGGCAAGTGACAGATCTGTGGGTATCTTAGCAATGGGGGCTTTAAATGTCTCCCAAACTTCTCCCTTACTGTTGTCCCTAGTCTTTCCCTTTTGCCTGCAGTTGTCTCCACATATATGCCATTTTAGTCCCTCCTCCTTGGAATGGAGAAAGGCCTCAGAATGATCAGATTTCAGAAAATGCAAGGAAAGTGCATTGTAACATGCCTGGCTCATGGCTCATGTTCAACAAATGTAGCTGTTCCTTGGAAACCTTATACAGGTTTGCTCTGAATTGGAACTAACTTGATAGCATTTAACAACAATAACAATTATTAATAGTATGGAGTCCTGGTGTCACTATGGGTTAGGCATTGGGCTGCTGACCACAAAGTTGATGGTTCAAATCCACCAGCCACTCCTCAGAATAAAGATTTATAATCTCAGACACTTTATATAGGGTCACTATGAGTCAGAATTCACTCCATGGCAATGGGCTTGTTTCAGGTTTGTTAATAATAGTGGAGTCTCTGGGTGGTACAAACAGATAGTATGCTTGTCTGCTAACCAAAAGTTTGTTAGTTCAAGTCTACCTAGAGGTGCCTTAGAATAGAGGCTTGTCAGTGTACTTCTAAAAAGTCAGTGTTTGAAAACCCAATGGAGTAAAATTCTACCCTGACGTACATGGAGTCCCCATGCGTCGGAGTCCACGTGAGCGTGACTGGTTTGTGTTGGAATTCTAACTGCTAGATCTGTAGTGACATAATGTAATGCAAAAATGTCATGCTAATGAGGCCATACTAGTGTAGGGTGTATCCTAACGTAATCACTTCTGAGCTATAAAAAGAGCAGATAAACTCAGAGACAAGGAAGTACAGACAGAGAAGACAGATGCCACATACAGATCACTAAAGAACCAAGGACTTACAATAGCTCAAGGTTACAAGGCTCTTCCCCCAGGCCTACAGAGAGTCCCCTGAATTCAGACTTCTAGCTTCTCCGAACTCTTAGAAACGAAATGCCTGGTCGTCAAAGCCACCCCTGTGGTATTTGTGTTCCTGCAGGCCTATGTAACTAAGACAGAGTAGATCAGGGACACACACAGACATACTGGCTAGGGCCCCACCCACCTCTGGAGTGGCCACACGAGGGGCTTCATTGGATTCACTGTCTGTGGTACTGCTTTCGGTATCTGAGTCGGACTCGGAGCTGCTCTCTGAGTCGCTGGAGCTTCCAGATCCTCCATTGGCTTGCACTGTGGGTGGGAGTTGAGGTGTAGCCACCAGTAGGCTGAAAGAAAAATCATATCATTCATTGCTTAATTCAGTCTCAAACCAGATGGAGAACAGTCCAGTAAGCACATGCTCACCAAGGACCTGTGATCCTCTAGCTAGGCAGGGGGGTGGCACTGTCCCCATGGAACAAATGGAAAACATGAGACTCAGGAGCCCCTGTGATCTCCCCAATGGCAAAGGTTTGATCAGAAGCAGGGTTGAATGTGGGTTCCCTGAGTTTCATCACACTGCTGCCGTCCCAGGAAAGCCTGGACCACATCACTCCATGTGGAAACTTACCCACCCACTGTGCGCAGACACAGAAGTATAGCCATCCATTCTCAATGATCCCATTTTGCATTTTCGTTTTTATGTATACAACTTTTTCTTTTCTGTTGCCATCTTACAGTACAGTCCTATCTCTAAGAAAGGGGGAGCTCAATGCCTTATTTTGAAATCGAGGACCTGTCAAAAAGCCAACTAGAAACTTGGCCTCACAGCTCCCCACAGGGCTGCAGCTACACAAGGCACACCCACTGTGCTGTATCCAGGATCCAGTCCTGATGTGACTAGACTTGGACCTCTCTTGTTATTTGTTGGGCGAATGAATAAGGAAATGAGACGAGACCCCCCTCTCTATCATAATTCTTTAAAAAAACCAAAACTTTTTACTGTGAATTGGGCAAGGTTTACAGAGAACCATCTCCAGAATGAAGCCTCACTCCTCTCACTTTCTTCTTGTGTTTCCTGTCTCCATTCCTCCTTCTTTCCTAACCCTTATTACCTTCTAAATTTTGTTCTTGGACAAATGCTGTTCTTTTGATCTCAAATGGCTAATTGTTGTAATGAGTGGGTGATTCCCTAGTGTTATTGTTCATCTTACAGGTTTGTCTATTGTTGGTCTGAAAACTGAACTATGGGGGTGAGTTCAGATCTTGGTTTAAAGGGTGACTAAAGCCATAGTTCTGGTAGCGTAGTGGTTACGAATCAGGCTGCTAACCTCAGGGTCATCAGTTCGAAACTACCAGCTGTTCTACAGGAGAAAGATGAGGCGTTCTGCTCCTGTAAAGATTTACAGCCTCGGGAACCCTGTACAGGGTCGCTATGAGTTGGAACCGACTCCACGGCACATAACAACAACAACAAAGCCATAGTTGGACAGTGAATAAGGAAGAACATAGAAGAATGGATGCATCGAGTTATGGTGTTGGAGGGCAATAAAGTACCATGGGCTGCCAGAAGAACAAATAGATCTATGTTGGAAGAAGTACAGCCAGAGTGCTCCTTGGAAGTCAGGATGGCCAGACTGCCTCTCTCATACTTCAGACATATTGTCAGGAAGGACCAGTCCCTGGAGAAGAACATCATGCTTGGTAAAGAGGAGGGCCAGAGAAAAAGAGGAAGACCCCCAAAGAGATCAATGGCAGCAACAATGGGTTCAAACGTAGCAACGATTGTGAGGTTGGCCTGGGACCAGGCAGTGTTTCATTCTGTTATGCATAGGGTCACTATGAGTTGGTACTGACTTGATCACACCGAACAACAACATTAACAAAGCCATAGTCTCAGAAGCTCTATCAGTATCCATCTGAGCAGTAAGCCTGGTCTTTTTGTTAACTATCATAATTTTTGTAAACTCTTTTAAAAAACTCTTACCAGAAAGTGTGCTAAGGGACTGGTTATCTCTCAGGTTTGATTTTGCATATGGAGAGCTGACTAGGCAAACCATGTGAAAGTGTACACCATTGGCAATTCTGTCTTCATATATCATTGATATGCCTCCTTAAAAATCCTTTGACCTTTGGACTGAGTTTTTCTTGTCTTTTCTCTTCTTTGGGGCTCAAAACTTTTGAGAGTGTTCTTATTTCCCCTCTGTCATTTCACCCATTTCTTACTTGAGCGCCCAGCTTGGCTTGGGGTGAGAGGTAGACTGAGCCTCACAGACTCCTAGCTCCTAGCCGTGTGTCCCTCCTCACACGCACACACCTGTTCCTGGAGGTTACCTACAAGGGGACTACCAAAGGTTTGTGGAAACAATATATTAACTTTAATTTTTCTATGAACTTATTGAAGCCTCCTTGTATATTCTCACCTCTAAACCTGGGAAAGGGGGACTTCAAGGACCCTCCAAAAACTGGTACCCCAAAGAGTTCATGTCTCCATCCTATTCCCGCACCTTAGCTTCTTCACCAACACCGCAGCTTTTCGCCACTGAGCTGGAGCCATGCTCAGGAACAGGACTGCTTTGAACCTGGTTTAGTCTTTGTATTCGCCCCTACCCTGTGAGAATGTCTTTTCATTCCTTCAGCCTTCCATGTCTTTGTTGTTGTTAAACGCCATAGAGTTGGTTCTGACTCATAGTGACCCTGTATAGGGTTTCCAAGGAGCCCACCTTGCGGTTCACAGTCTAGTGCTAATCCTACAGACTTCCCTTTATTCTTCCAGGTAGGCCTTATCTTTCATATAATGGAACACATTTTAGAATGTTATCTGCTAAGTAAATGCTACCAAGTGATTAGGGGAAGCACAGGGAAATCTGTATCCCCCGGGATGTGTGTGTGTGTGTGTGTGTGTGTGTGTGTGTGTGTGGGAGAGAGAGAGAGAGAGAGAGAGAGAGAGAGAGAGAGAGAGAAAGCAAGTGAGATCAAATGAGTGTAGGGGAAGGGAACCTACAATTCAGAGTTTTTATTCCTCTACATTATTTTGCTTTTTTTTTTTTAAACATCACTAATGACTCCACAAGGAGCTCTGGTAGTGTAGTGGTGCTAACCTCAAGGTCAGGAGTTCGAAACTACCAGCTGTTCCGCGGAAGAAAGATGAGGCTTTCTGCTCCCATAAAGATTTACAGCCTCAGAAACCCTGTGCAGGGTCACTATGAGTCAGAACTAGCTCCACGGTACTTAACAACAACAACAACTACGACGACGACGACGACTCCACATTTATGCAAAGCACATTTCAAATCAAAACAATTGTTTTTGAAGTTAGTTATTGAAGAAGTGTATCAAAGTGGAGCTAACCCAGACCCTGTGTTAACCTGGCTTCAATTCTATCCAGTAAAGTTTCAAATACAACAGAGAGCCTCTCTGATACTGAAAAGAAGGTATTGGACTGAGGGAGAAGACTGATTTTTGACCCATGTTTATGATTTTTAAGTGAAAAGGCCATGTCTTAATTGTTCTTTCCATCTAATTGATGACTCATAATGTCACCCTAATATTGCCCAATAATAGTCTAGATTTACTATGGAATATTTCTGCATAGATTTTCTGTTTCATATGTATTATTAGATTAGTTTTGAGCAACTTCTATAAGAAACAAAACAATCACAAGGATTATTCCAACAAAATCAAATGTATTCTATTAAAAAACAGAAGTTTTTATCAACAGACATTTTTATCAAACTCATTTCTTACATAAATCAAAAGAAATGCTTCATGGACTTAGTAGGAGATTTGGTATGTGTCTGTGTGTGTTTCCCCCACAGCTCTTGGGGGAAAGATGCATATTTTGATGTTCAGATTGTTTTAATTTAAGAAGACAATGTGGTGAAAAAATACCCTATCTGGAGCTGTAGGATAAGCACTAGGGTGTGAACTACAAGGTTTGTAGTTCAAATCCACCAACTGCTCCTAAGAAACCCTGTACAGGGTGGCCATGATTCAGAATCTACGTAATGACACTTAACAACAACAACATATATAATACCATAGTGGGGTCTTGAGAAGCACCCCTTAAAAAGCTCATTAACATCATTGTAATTATGTTATTGCAGCAATGTTAATAACACTCACAGTGAGACTGGAAATTATTTTCCTTAAAACTTCTTACAGATCAATCTATTGCTGTGTCCACACCTCAGATCCCATGCCCAGTCAACGTTGATGATGACCACTTAGGGAAAACTAGTGTAGGTAAAACAGAATGACGTATATCACCTTTCATACATCATACCACAGTACTTTGTAATACTGATAGACATAGATACTTGAGGATAAAGACAGACTCTAATTCAGAAAGGATATCTTGAGAACTCAGACTTGGGGTGAGGGACTTCAATGCCTTAATGAGAAATCCCTCATCTCTCTAGGCAGTGTTTGTGGGAGGGAATGACACTGGTTTAAAATGACAGCAAAATTACTCTTTTCAGAATTTTCCTGTGCCTCTACTACCCACCTGCTGCTCATGGGGTTGTTGGAGTATCTGGTTGCACCAAGTCTGCTGAGGAATGTAAGGTATGGATCTAAGTCTCGATCTCACTGCGTATAGGCCCACCAGACACCCAGTGGGCTTCTCCCAGGGACAAAACATGAGTGTCAAACTGAAACACTTCAGGGACAGGGACATGACCACAGAGAACTAGAGTGAAGAGTGAAGTGTCCAGCTGATATGAAGTAAGGGGAGATGCACAAAAACACCCAAACTTGCAGATAGTACCCAATTTGACCTAGCTTCGATGGCTCAGAACTTGACTAGAGGAAGAAAGAAGAGAAAAAAGTGTAATCTGCTACAATTTGATGAACTTGACCTATACTTATGGATGCAGTAGCTTGAAAGAGGGAACAAATCTTTACAGTAAGGATCATTCCCACCCCCTCTGTCCACAGGGTTGACAGGGATGGGCAACGTAGACATTGGCTACTCCAAATGCAGAGACTACAAAGGCACAAAGTGACTGGCTTACAAGTTTTCAAGAGGGAGCTTAGTTTCAGATGGTGCTGGGGAAGGTAGAATCTCCACTGAGTGGTTTCCAACCTGTCTAGACAGGGCTGGTGAAAGGAGATGGGGATAAGACTTTTGTGGTTCAGTAGTGAATAACTGATATCAGTACTGACTGTGAGTGTTGAAAATGTAAAGGAAAACAGTTTATAATAAAAGGTTGGGAGTGGTTGATCTTGCAGTCCAGGGGCAGAGGATCCTGGGACCATAAAGGGATAAGAGCAGAGTGCGGGACCCTATCCAGAGAAGCAGTGATGCCAGAGATGAAGGCAGAGACGATGATATGGAGAGATGGAGCATCTGGGGATTCTGGATTCAGGGAGGGAGAGGGGCTGTATGCTGTCGGCTGGGGGATAGCCTTGCAGGGTATGCCCTTTGGTTGTTTGAATGGTTATATATTCCTGAGTGCTTCGGTGTACATCAAAAAACAAAACAAAACAAAACAAAAAAACCCATAGAGGGAATGGAAGCAGGTGCTATTGGATGATGATGCATGGAGGGGATTATAGTCATTGCAATGAAATGAAAGACATTAGGATGAATGTAAACCTCATGTTCTCCCATGTAAACTATCATTCAATTCACAATAAAAATTAAACAAAACAAAACAAAACAAAACCCAACTGGAACACTGACTTCCAAAGTAGGACACACAGTAATATCAGAATGATTGTCCTTAATGGCCACACGCCTATCTAGAGTGCAATATGGAACTTAAAAATAATTGTGGTGAAACATTTATAATAAAACATTTGTTATTTCAACCAGTTTCATGTGTTCAATTCAGTACAAATTAATTACATTCACCATAGTGTTCAACCAGCACTGTTATTTATTTCCCAAACTTTTCATCACCCCAAACAGAAACTCATTAACCCTTAAACAATATCTCCCTACTTCCCTCTCCCCTTAGTCCTGGTAACTGAGAATATGCTTTTGTTGCTACACATTTGCCTATTGTAGATACTTCATATAAGTGGGATCATACATTTTCCATCCATGTCACAGCATATATCAGAAATACATTTCTCTTTATAGCTAAGTAATACTCCATTGGACGTATGAGTCATGTTTTAGTTATTCATTCATCTGTTGATGAACATGTAAGTCACACTGTGGCACTTTCAAGTTAGCAAATCATGTTATTTCACCTTCAGTTCTTCACTGAAATCTGTTTGCTGTCCATCTAGTCAAATTCTCATTTCTGCTACATTGATTTTCATAGATGACTAACTCATTTTGAAATGTATATGAAAGTGGCTATGAATGAAGCTATCTCATGCAATACTTGCTTTTGCCTAAGAGATGAAGGGCTAATGTGCAATTTGCACATTCTTCTTTCAGCAAGACTCCATTAAAATGATTTCCCACACACCATTTACTCTCATATTTTAATAAACTGCTTTAAAAAAGAATGCTAGTGGTTACAACAAAGATAATGTGTGATATTAAAAATCATTAACACTTCATATATTACACCATCCACTGTATACTTTGTAAATATTAAGAGTGCACTCTATGACTTCTTTCCTAACTTCTCTAAATAACCACATTTGTTATAACTTCAAAGCCAACTGTTCAACTCTTTCCAAGATCAGATCTTGATATTTCCTTCACATTAGGGTAAAGAATCTTTACTGACTGGCTCAAAGCTTCACTTTAATTCCAACCCCAATAGGTGTTCATGGTCACAGGCTGGACTGATAGCAAAGAACTTGGTGGTGGGGGAATATATGGCTGGAGAAGGGAATCCAAGCACAAGCCAGTAGGAGAAAAGTTGGGAGGCAATTAAGGCAGGATTGGTCTTGGTATGAAAGGCTTGAGAGAACCAAGGGAAAAAAATCTGGAAGCATTAGAGGCTTCCTGGAGAGTACTGTACCCGGAGAAGACTTTAGGTTGAGTGGGTGATTCAAAAAAGTGTGAAGGACTGATAGTGAAGCATCCAGCTGATATGAAGTGGGGGGAGATGCACAAGAATGCCCAGACTTGCATATAGTATCCATTTGACCCTTGGATGGTTTGATGATCAGAAGTCAAGTAGAAGATTAAAGAAGTTTGGTACAGGAAGCAAGTGTAATTGCTACAATTTGATGAACTTGACCTTTACTTATTGATGTGGTGTTGTTGTTGTTA
>NW_006408652.1:9106355-9108687 GCF_000296735.1 Chrysochloris asiatica | reverse complement strand
GAGTGACCAGGGGAAGGTAGAATTCCCAAATTCCCACTTAATAGTTTTCATCTTGTCTAGATGGGTCTGGTGAAAGGATTCTTTTGATTCAATAGTAAGTGCTTGTTATCATGACTAATTGTGATTATCACAACTGTGAAGGTAGAAGTTGTATAACAAAAAGGGGGAAATAGTTAATCTTACATTCCAGAAAGAGAGAACCATAGGACCATCAAGAGGGGAGAGCATGAGCAGAATGTGAGATCCTAGCCAGAGAAGTAGCGACACCAGAGATACAGGCAGAGGTGATGGGCATAGCGAGATTGAGCAGCTGAGGACTCTAGACCCATGGAATGAGAAAGGCTGTATGCTGGTGGCCAGGAGGCAGGCTTGCAGAATGTGCCCTTGGGTTGTTTAAATGATTACAGATTCCTGCATGTTTTTGTGTACATCCAAAAAAAAAAGAGGGAACAGAGGCATATACTGTTAACAGATGGTGCATGGAGGGGATTGCAATCATTGTAATTTAACACAATATGATTGGTTGAATGCAAAACTGATGTTCTTCCATGAAAACTATCACTCAATTCAAAATAAAAGCTTAAAAAAAAATGTGAAAGACAGTAGGCTTGCTTGGAAGGGTTTCAAAGGTAAAAGTAGGACCAGAGTTAAAGACATAGAAGACAGGAAGATTTCACGGCAACTCCAGGAAGAACTTTTAAAAATCTAGAGCTGGCCACAAAAAGAATGTGCTATCTTGTAGTAGGTCAATGAGAATCCCAATCTGAGGCCAGTTAGAGGAATTCTATTGTGGGTCCGAATGGGGTTGAATCACCTTTCAGTGCCCTCCAACTCAAAGATTGTAATTCTAGTGAAACAAAACTGTAATGGAGACTGTTGATTGACTTCAGAGATAATATGCAAAGAGTCGTTTGCACCATCCAATGTGGCCCTGAGGGCAGGTTTGATATGACCTGTTCTTGACAACACTTTGTCAATCAGAGTTAGAGCTAGTCTATGAACCCTGGAGGATTAACATGATATTC
Source organism: Chrysochloris asiatica (assembly GCF_000296735.1). Classification (NCBI taxonomy): domain Eukaryota; kingdom Metazoa; phylum Chordata; class Mammalia; order Afrosoricida; family Chrysochloridae; genus Chrysochloris; species Chrysochloris asiatica. The sequence continues at coordinate 9,107,662 of NW_006408652.1, read as the reverse complement.
CTTCTGGACAATTTTATAAATCAGACTTTCCACTAATTCAGATAAATGGCTTCCAGTAAGCCAAACATCTGCATCAGCAGAGTCTGACTATACTCCTCATTTAGCTGTGCATTCCCTTCTGAGGAGTTAAACAGGTATGATGAATTGGCCATTCTGCTCAATCAAGCTGTGTGGGTGTCAAAAAACAAAGGTTCCAGAATGGATAATAGTTTTGTAGTGGGAACCATACAAGGGAAGGATTTAACAAGCAAGTCTCCAGCCTATTGATCTTGGATCAGAACTTCCCTAAGGACTATATTGGGTATTTGATGGAGAGTTCTATATGAAATTCTTCCCTTAATTTAATTTTGTGTCAATTTCATCTACATGATCTTTTTCTGGTGGTGGTGTGCTGTGGAGTCTGTATCAACTCACCACCTTGTATAGCAAGGGTGGGGAACGTCTGGCCCAAGTGTGGTATGTTGTTGTTGTGGTTAAGTGCCATTGAGTCAGTTCCGACCCATAGTGATCCTATGTAGCATTTCTGAGGAGTGGCTGGTGAGCTTGAACTACTGACTTTGCAGTTCAAACTGACTTTGCAGTCCAACACATTAACTCACAGCGCCACACCAGGACTCTGAGGGTGGTAGAAGTCCCTCAAAATCATTTGGTCTGATCCTGCCAAGGCATCTGCAATTCCAGCCATCACATCGTTGTTAAGTGCCGTCGAGTTGGTTCCGACTCACAGAGCATCATATTAAGGGAGAGTTAATTAAATGTTTGACCAAATATAGAAGACTAATTTTTATATAATAATTTTGTATGGCCTGCGAATTGTGCTATAAAGTTTGCCAGAATAAAGGTTCCCCACACCTGCTGTATAGGGTTTTCAAAGCTGTAAATCTTTACAGGCGTGCAATGCCTCATCTTTCTCCCATGGAGTGGCTGGTATAGTTGAACTGCTGACCTTGTGGTTTACAGCCCAACTCACAACCCACTACAATTTCTATTTTTTATAAGCATCAAATGTCTGTCTGCCAGATACCTTGAAATGGTTTGATATTTGAGTTCATCATTAACTTGTAAAGTGTTGGCCCTAGGATGAAGGTTGTTGTTGTTGTTAAGTGCTGTCGAGCGACCCTGTATAGGCTTTCCAAGGTGTGACTGATGAGTTTGAACCACCGACCTTGTAGTTCAAATGGCTTTGTAGTCTAGGATGAAGGTAACAACAACCAAAAGCGAGCTTACATCTCTTCCTCTCTGAACTATGGGTTGCAGATGTGGAACAATACATCTGCCTTACCACGCTAGGTCATCTACCTTACCAC
>NW_006408652.1:9093539-9106245 GCF_000296735.1 Chrysochloris asiatica | reverse complement strand
CTGGGTCATCTGCCTTACCACGCTGGGTCATCTGCCTTACCACACTGGGTCACTAGAGGCAAATAGTCTGAACTCAAACCAATTCTAGCCAAGTTGTAGTTGTTATGTGCCATTGAGTCAGTTCCAATTAATAGAGACCCTGAATAGGGTTTCCAAGGAGTGGCTGGTGAGTTAGTTTGAACTGCCGATGTTGTTGTTCAAATTGACTTTGCATTCTGTGCATCATACACAAGGGGTGGAAAAAATACATTTTTTGTTTTGCCTGAGTTGCTAGTTTTGAAATCTTTTCTTTTTCTCTACAAAAAGCCATTTAGCCCATTTGTCCAACAGAAACTATATGCAGAGGCACAATCTATAAAAGATAGAGGTAGAGTAGGCTGAGAGAAACAAAGAATAGGGTGGTGTGTAGGGGCTGGCATCTCTAGTAGCTTGCCTTCCACCATGGCTACAGTTTGAAAGCAAAATACTTCATATAGGTTTATGATCACAAGTAGTTAAGAATCAAGTACATTGTGTTAATGCTCTGATGCTACTGACAAGTGAACAGTCACTGCTCAGATGTGACCTGAATAACACCTGGCATCGCTTTGAGAAGGCAGAGGCATGTGAACTGCAAGGTTGGCAGTTCAAGCTCACCAGCAGCTCCTTAGAAACCCTATACAGGGTCTCTGTGGGTCAGAACTGAGTTGATAGCACTTCACAACAACCACAATCATTTCCCAACATGTGTACACTGGGTATTTGTCTTGTTTTCAGATCCTCCTGGTGTTTGAAGTGGAGTTGGTTCTATTTATTTGCACAGAGTAATACAGAGAACTACACCTATCAACTCACTCATTTTCATGGATAAGCTGTTTTACCACAAATATACGATACTGTCTAGGTCCCTGGATGCCAGAGGTCTGGGGTTGACAGAATAATGTGTTATACCCTACAGCAACAAAGAAATCCACATCCTCATCCCTAGAATCTGTGAAAAACATGACAAAAGGGACTGTGCAGATAGGATTAAATGAAGGGTCTTGATATGAGGAGATTATCCTGGATTAGCTAGGTTGGTACAATGTTATCACCAAACTAAACATCAAATCCACTGCCATTAAGTCAATTCCAGCTCCAGCTCACAGCAACCATATACGCTGGTGGTGTGCCAACAAGTTGCTTCTGACTCATAGCGACCCTGTAGAGTGTTTCCGAGACTGTAAACGTTATGGGAGCAGAAAACCTCATATTTCTCCCATTGAGCGGCTCATCGATTTGAACTGCTGATCCTATGGGTAGTAGCTCAACTCATAACCCACTATGTCTCCAGGGCTCTTTAGTAACCTTATATAGGGTTCTTAAAAGTAGGAGAGAGACAAAGAACTTAGTGACACAATGTAAGAAGGGTTCCTTCTGTGGTTGTTGGCTTTGAAGGTGGTCATGAACCAGGGAATGTGGTAGTCTCTAGAAGTGTGAATGGCCCACAGTTTCTTGCCAGTAAGAACATGGGGAACTCATTGATCTCCCAACCACTAGGAAGCAAATTTTGTCAACAACTTAGATGAACAGAAAATAAATTCTTCCCTAGAATGTAGCCTCTGCTCACCTCCTTGATTTTTTTTTTCAAGTTTTTATTGTGAATTGAGTGATAGTTTACATGGGAGATCATCAGTTTTACACCATTGTTTCATTGCAATGATTACACTCTCCTCCATGCATCATCATTCAACAGTATTTGCTTCTATTCCCTCTGTTTTTATTTTATTTTATTTTGGGGGGAGGGAGTTGGGATGCACACAAAAACACTCAGGAATATATAATCACTTAAGCAACCAAAGGGCACACGCTGAAAGCTTGCCTCCTAGCCACCAGCACTCAGTCTTTCTCTTTCCATAAGCCTAGAGCCCTCAGCTGATCTCTCTCCATGTCCTCATCTCTGCCTCCATCCCTGGTGTTGCTGCTTCTCTGGACAGGGTCCCACATTCTGCTCATGCTCATCTCCCTTGATGGTCTTAGGGTGCTCTGTTTCTAGACTGTAAGATTAACTACTCCCCTATTTTTTGTTACAAAACCTTTACAGTTTGTGACAGTTGCAATTAGTCATGATAACAATTACTCACTACTGAATCATAAGAATCTTATCCCCATTTGTTTTCTCCAGACCCATCTAGACAAGATGAAAACTATTCAGTGTTGCCCCTTTATTTTAGCCCAATGTGAGCCATGTCGGACTTCTGACTTCCAGAATAATACAATAATGAATTTATGTGGTTTAAATTTTTATTTAAGCCACTAAATTTGTGGTAATTTCTTATGGCAGCATGAGAAATCAAATACAAGATCCAAATAATTAAAATTCTGAGTATAGCTGCTTATACCTGAACTTGTTTTATTTTATTTATAAGATTGATTTTCCCTTTAGAGAAGTCCAAAAACACAAACACACTGTGGGAAGGAAATCTTGTTGACCAACTGACATGGTGAGAGGCCAAACTCAATACTAGTAGATTACTACCACCATCATGAGCAACCAAAGATATGAGATCTTCCAGAAGTGCTACAAGCAGACCGCTTGGAACTTTAGTGATAACTAGAAATGACTAGCTCCGTACATTAAAAAACTATGTAATTTTATCTCCAGCTGTAAATACTATTTCTCCTAACTTATCCAACAACTCCTTTCTTTCCAAGACAATGGCGTGATGCTGAGTGATTTTGGCAATGGCGTCTCAAAATTCCACTTAACTCAATTTACATCAAGGCTTGGTTAGTCCTTTTGTAGATAGACCAGACACAGGCCCCTGATTTTTTCTCTTCCTGCCTAGGTCCTGTCCTGTCTCCCGTTTTCAGAATATTTCACGTATCTAAATAGTTACATTTCCCCCCTACTGATTATAAAGAGACATATTTAGTACAGTGGGAAGAGCATGGAATCGGAAGTCAGCTGATTTGAGTGATAGCTTGGACATTTAATAATTGTGTGACCTAACTGGACATTAGGGTCTCAGTTTCTTCATCACAAGAGGATTGTGATGGTGGTAGTCGTGTGCCATTAAGTCGGTTCCAACTCATAGTGACACTGTATAGGGTTTCTGAAATTGGGGGTAATTAATGTGAGAGAATTTTAGTAGCCAAGGCTTCTCAAATTTGAATGTGCATCTGAGTCACCTGGAGCTCTTGATAAAATGCAGATTCTAATTAGGTAGGTCTGGGATGTGGTCTGGAGTCTATAGATGGTGCAAATGCTTAATTTTGGGGGGGCTGCTAACTGAAAGACTGGAGGTGCCAGTCCACTTAGAGGTGCCTCCAAAGAAAGACTTAGTCACATACTTTGGAAAAAGTCAGTCAGTAAAAACACTATGGAGCATAGTTGTAGTCTAACACACATGGGGAATTGGGAAACACTCGGAAACAGCTTGGGAAAGACCCAAGTTCTACATTTGTTGTTGTTGTTGTTAACTGCCGTTGAATCTGTTCAGATTCATAATGACCCCAGGCAACGTTTCTAAAGAGCAGCTGGTGGGTTTGAACTGCTGGCCTGTGGTTCGTAGTCTAGTGCTGATGCTACTATAGCACTGTACCAGGAGTCCTACACCAAGAGTTGTTGTTGTTAAGTGCTGTCGAGTCGGTTCCGACTCATAGCAATCCTGTAATAGGGTTTCTGAGGAGCAGCTGGTGAATTTTTAAGCACTGACCTTGCGATCCAGTGCATTATCCCACCAGGCTAAAACCTACATGGGCCATTCAGATGTTAGCTATTAGGGAAAATGTTGGTGAGCTTTGCCTTTTCAACTAGAGGCCAACACACAATTTTGAGGTTAATTGAGTATTGTATTTGTACATAATTATCTTGTCATATTTTGCTAAGAGTAAGTGGACTGATGGCCTTAGGTAATTTTTGGTCTGGTACAGTCAAAATAAATCTTTCTTAAGGAAATCGTTCCTCAAGAATTTTTATCAGATTCCTTAGGATAAACATGGGCTTCTGCTTAAAACTTTCAGGGGACTGCTCACCTGCACCAGTAGTTGACCAAAATATATGTTTCTTTCCTCCACATGTGTGGTATGGATCGCTACCAAGGATCAAGAGTGGCTTGCCACCAGTATCATATCTAGGGTAATGCACTAACCCTAGGTGAGTGTTGCCATTGAGCAGCTTCCAATAACCCAGTACAGTTTAATGTACTTTGCCAATCACTGTCATGTGTCAATTAAAATATCATATGTGACTTGTTTTTCAAATCTGATATATGGGCAAAGGTGCAATTTCAGCACTTGTCATAGGGGTCATTTTCCATAGATACACCCTTGGCCATTTGGGGCTAACAAAGACTGCTCAATCACCCCACGCACTGCCACACCTAAGATACACCTCAGTTTGCCACTGTTCTAGGTGAGGGTCAGGGTGGTTAACTGACATGGAGTCACCTCCTGCTCATGGTGGTCCCAGAGCCATCTTCACTATCATTGGTATGCTAGAGTCCATTGTTGCATGCCTTTCACCCTAGAAAGCTCATCTTCTGGCACTGTATTGAACAATGTCTGGTTGTTATCTCTATGCCTTACATTGGCTACATTTTGATGGTGGATTTGCAAGCCTTCCTTCTTAGTCTGCCATAGTTTGGATGCTCCACTGAAACAAACCTGTCCACCATGGGTCATCCTGATGGAATTTGAAATACTGATGGCAAAACTTCCAGTATTACAGCAACACACAAGCCACCACAGTCTGAAAAACTGGCAGCCATGTTTTGAGTGTTCACGATGTGCAAAGAAATGGGCTGAGCACTTAACCTGCATTTTTTCATGTAATCCTCACAACCACCCAGGAAATTCAAAATAATTACCACTTCCATTTTACAGTTCAATATCTTGAGATGTAGTATCAAACAATATAAAAACTAAAAAAAAAAAATAGTTTTAAGGATATTATGGGGCAAATTCAACATAGTTTCAAATAAAAAAATAAAAACAGGCAGGGGCAGCATCTGGAATCGACTGCATACCAGTATACAGTAAAGTGGCACTGTGGAGGGAGTTGGTATATTCGCAGTAGGGCTCAGTAATACTTTCTATTAGGCTATTAAGTCTTGAGAGCATCACAATTTGCCTGGGGGAGGCCAGGGAGACATTGGCTGAAGTTCCTGGGGAGGAGGGCTATACAAAGTGTGCTGCAGCAGGCTACTTGGCTCATGGGTACTGGAAATGGGCTTCAAGGTTCCTGACATCTTTTTCCCCTTTACCCATTATGTCTTTTTTTGTAATAATTTGTTTTATTTTTGTTGTTGAAAATATACACATCAGAACATACACCAATTCAACAAATCACATTTATGACATTCTTCTAATTGTGCAACCATGCTCACCCTCCTTTTCCAAGTTGTTCCTCCCTCATGAACATAAACTAAGTGCCTTCAAACTTTCAATCTAACCTTTCAAGTTGCTAGTGTCAATTTGATCCCATTAGATAGATCTGAAAAGAGCATGGCGCTCAAGCTAGACTTGTTTCTTGATTGGGGAAATGCCTACCCCTCTTCCAGTTTCTCCTTTACCTACATTTCTTCTGTGATGGATCTCCACACCAATCTCCTTATCACTGTTAGCTGTCCCCCTTCATGACTAATCTGTTACCTGATGTATATCACACACACACACTTGATTTAGGCATTAAACTTCAAAGGCCAGAGGCTGTATCAACCACACACTCTGTAAAATGTTCCATGTGCTTAAGACACCTTTCAGTAAAGCCATAAAGGAAGTCTGCTCTGTATATCTCAGGAAGAACTCTTCCCAAATGCCTCCTCCACCTGCAGGGAAGTACTGAACCTCCCCACTGTTCTATGACCCTGTGGTCTCAATAGGACATCATCATTGTCAATCAACAAGATCAAAAGACATTGTATAGAGCATGTGAGAGTTTTCAAGTGTTATCACTCTCATAAACTCATTTGATTGTCCCAGGAACATTGGACATTAGACAGAACAGGTGTCCTTCCCATTTTCCTGAGGAGGCTCAAAGACTGGGATCTATGGGGAGCTTTTCACTAGACTACTTACTGTAACTGCTTCCCAAATACGATGTCTAGTTGGAAGAAACAAAAAGGGATCAAGCACAAATCCATTCTTTTAATCATATGAAAAGGCAACATGAACCCAGAATTAATCTCAAGCATTTTCTTCAAGTGACCTAATGAGACAGGCTACAAGAATTTGATATCGAAAACATATAAGGCCCCAAACCCTGTTTGCAATGCAAAACTTGTTGCTTTTGGTTCATTTGAAGTTACATGAACAGTTTCTTTAAAAAAAATCCCATGCACTGTCCTTACTGAATGTCTGGATTATATTGTAAGCATGAGAATTCAAAACCTACGCAAAAATGGTCACTTGCAAAGTTGCATGCTTTCCACATGGGAGACCCAGGTTTTACTATGGTCAATGCACCTCATGTGCCGTCACCTCCCGTCTGCCAGTGGGGCTTATGTGTTGGTGAACAGGTTTCAGTGGAGCTTCCAGATTAAGATGCACTAGGAAGAAAGGCTTCACAATGTACTTCTGAAAATGAGCCAGTGAAAACCCTATGATTGACAGCACTGGGAGTTTTGGCAAGATGGTGGACCAGGTAGACACGTTACACACAGACCTTCAACAACCAAGATAAGGGAGACCAAACAAAACCAATGGAGATGATAATTCTAAAACCCTGGGCTTCAGAAGAAAGATTAAAGAAGTGAATTTAATACTTTCTGGTAGGAAAAGCTGAGTCGGAGGAGGGAAGGAGAGTGACAGACAGGTCAACTGTCTCCTGGCCAGATATGACGCAGCCATTTTAATCTTTTGCAGGCAGCAACTGGCAATAGGAAAGGTGTGTTTCTTCCTTGTTCATCACAATACCCTGGTGACTGGAGGTTTGATGAACCCCCCACCCCACCTTCAACTACCCCCTGTTCAGCCTACTGCTGTCTGGGAGTTCAGAGCCTTGTGGTTGTGGGCCTTGCCAGAGTGAGACAGGTGATGGCTGTGCTGACATGACACATGGAATCAGATTTTGCTCCAGATATACAGAGCCTACAGTGCTAGCAGGCCAGCCTTGGAGTTGTAGAAGCCTCATAACTGGCTGCCATGCCACTAAGTGCCCTCTGGTTCTGACAGAAAACACCCAGATCTACAGGAACTCCTCCTAGGGCAGGGAACACTGCCATCTCATTCTTCCCCTATCCAACTCGTGAGCTCCTTGGCTGCCAGGATTCCCTCCAGAGTTTTCTCCTCTCTGGGTTCAGCACCTGCACTGAGATATAAGTTTTCCTAGTGTTTATTCTTTCCTATCCTTCTTCTTCTATTTCCCTGACCCTACTTTTGTCTTTTCTGTCTCCACTTTTGTTTGTTTTTTTCCTTTCTTCTCTTTCTATTCTCCCCTCTTATTCTTTTTTCCCTCCTTTCTCTTGGTCTTTCTTTACTACTCTGTAGTCTACTTCGCTTTTCATCCTCCCTCTTCTTGGTAATGTTTACTACGTTTCCCCCTCTATTATTTACCTCTTCAATAGTTCTATTTTCTGTCCCTCTTTTCTTAGATATATATTTTTTCTTGTTGCTGCCCTTTTTTTCCCTTTGTTTTCTTTTATTATTTTCTTTTTTCATTGATGTTTTCTTCTTTATTTGTTTTGTTTGCTTGTTCGTGTGTTTTATTTTCTTGGACCACAGACAGGAGACAGAAAATAAGCACATAAGCCAGAAACAACAGTGCCCTCTGCAGCTCCACTCACCACGCAAGAGCCAATACCAGCTCCAATACAACCTGAACAACGACAGTAGCCAACATCAGCCAAACCCACCCTAAACTGAGCTGCATGGAAACTGAATGGAGAACTGTGCATGAATTCCATTCTCTAACCATCCCCACCAGGAGGCAGTTAGCAAGAGCCTAAAAATACACCAACATATAATCATCAATTAAATATAAACACCACAATGGCTCAGAGACAACAGACAATTTCAGCTCACATGAAGAAAAAAGTGAGAGTGGCTCCAAAAAGTGACTGAGATTCAGAGCCAGAAAAGGTTTCTGAGGAGAAAAGCTAATGGAACTAACCAAAAAAGAATTCAAAAGAATGATATTTAGGTATCTTCAAAGGATTGACAGAAAGATTAAGGAAAGCAAAAGAAACAGAAAAAAAAAAAACAAAAAACAAAACCAACTTTAGAAGAATTCAGAAAAACACTACAAGAACCAACAGACAAAACAAATCCAAATTTTGAAACAAAATAAAACCTATAATTAGAAATCTGGAAGATTTATGTGGGACACAATGAAGAGGAATAACTTATAGGTGATCAAATTCCAGAACAGGAAGAGACAATAAAAAAGCACAGAAAAAATAGTCACAAAGTTGTTGGAAGAAAACATCTGTAACATTATGAAAGATGAGAGGATAAGCATACAAGAAGCAGAATAAAGCCCAGACAGGACATTTCTCAAAAGAAAATCACCAAGACATGTTATAATAAGACTTTCCAAAAAACAAAGACAAGGAAAGAATCCTGAAAGCAGCTCAGGAAAAACGAAAAGTTATCTACAAAGGAGTACTAATAAAATTAATCTGTGATTTCTCAACATAAATCATGCAGGCAAGAAGGCAATGGGATTACATATACAAAAGTCTTAAAGGAAAAATTAAAAAATTGGATACCAAGAATCATATACCCAACAATTCTATCCTTCAAATATGACAGTGAAATTAGGACATTTCCAGTAAACAGAAATTAAAGGAATTTGTAATAATTAGACGAACTTTACAAAAAAAAAAAAAATTAAAGGGCTTTCTTAGAACTGCAAAGCAACATCAGCAGACAACAACCTGAGAGAAAATGATATTACCACCCAGAATTCAATCCAGATGTTTAAATATTTAAAGTAAAACAAACAAACAAACAAAACACCCCCACAAGACTGAAAATAGGGAACCAGAAATATTGATTTATAATGAAGGTAACTACAAAGCAAAAAGGGGAAATAGTGTAGATACAGAACTCCCATATGGCAAGGAAGTCAAGAAAATTGCAAGACAAAGCAGTATGTTTTAAATGGGGAAAATTTAATAAATTGCAAGGTAACCTCAAAGAAAGTGAATGTATCTTCACATGAAAATAAAAAAGAAGAAAATCAGAAAGAACTGTTGTTATTGGTGCTAAGTGCTGTTGAGTTGCTTCCGACCCATAGCAACCCTGTATAGGGTTTCTGAGGAGCAGTTGGTGAGCTTGAACCGCCAACCTTGCAGTTCAAACGGCTTTGCAGTCTGGTGCATTAACCCACAGCGCCACACAGAAAGAATTAGTAAACATTAATTCAACAGGGATGAAGACTATGACAAGAAAACCCACAAGAAAATGAACTCAGCCCTGAAAATTATGTGGAACAAAGAAACCAGCAGTACCACACAAAAACACACAACAAAATGACAACAATCAACTCACCCCTATTGACAATTACACTGAATATAAATGGATTAAATGATCCAGTCAAGAGAGAGAGAGCAGAATTGATAAGAAAACAAGAGCATTCAATATGTTGTGTACAAGAGACACATCAAAAAGATGTAAACATCCTAAATGCCAATCAACAGAAGAACGGTTAAACAATCTTTGGTGCATATACAATAGGGAATACTAGGAAATGTGGAAAAATAATAATGAACATAGATGACATTATGCTGAATGAAAATAGTCAATCACAAAAGGGCAAATCATGTATGAGACCAATGTTGTAAAAAGTTAAGAAGAGGTTTGCTTGATTAAAAAAAAAAAAAGACATTCTATAATGATTATGGTGAGTTGGGGAATAGGAAAATTACTCACGGGCTAGAGGGTAACCACATGTTAACATGGGTGATAGGACAACCAGCATACAACAAGAGGGCGGTTAGCAGAGGAAAGGTGAAAGTAGAATGAGACATGGGGCAGGGGATGCAGTAGTTAAAGTGAATCGAATACTGTTAACTGTTGGTACATGGAGGTGATTGCAATCATTGTAATGAATCAAAATATGTGATTTGTTGACTGTAAAACTGATGTTCTGCTTTGTAAACCTTCACTAAATTCATAATAAAAAGTTTAGGGAACACACACAAAAAGGTTTACAGCCTCAGAAACCCTATACAGACTCACTATGAGTCAGAAGTGGGTAAACGTGGAGGCAGAGACAGCCAACTGTCCCCCAATATCCATTCTCTTCTTTATTTAGAACTAGAATCTACATCACCCCTACATTTTAGCTGGGTATGTGATTGTCTAGTTAGCAAAAATATTTCTCAGCCACCCTTGAAGTCTTATATGGCAGCTGGGCTGGCAGGAAAGTAATGTATACAACGTCTAAGCTCCATCCTAAGTGGAAGCTGCTTAGTTTCCCTTTCCTGTCTCCTTTCCACTGCAGGAATCCACATTGGTGGTGCTGAATCAACTTAGATCATGTAGCTAAAGACAACCTGAGACCCCAAGAGATCTCCTGGAGCAGAACCACCTACTCTGAACTATTCCATTACTGTTGTTGGGTGCTATCGAGTCGGTTTCCAAGGAGCGACTGGTGGGTTTGAACCACTAACCTTGAGATTAGCAGTCCAGTGTTTATACTACAGTGCCAAGTCAAAAGAAACAAATACACATGTATCTTATTTGGAACAAACATAACCAATGATTCTGAAGAAAGAAATCTAAGTTGCACTGAGGCCTTGATAAAAACAGGCTCCACTCACTCACCTATGGCAAGACAATCTGGAGACAGTTACCTAGCCAACTGATTGGCAGAGACTCATATTTGTGTCTATTCCAAAGAGAGCTTACTGAACAGAATGCGTAAAATCACTGGAAAATATCATTAATATCACATGCAAGTAAAGATAATTTTAAAAATGTTACAACAGTACATCAACAGAGAACTGCCAGAAATTCAAGCTGAATTCAGAAAAAGACATGGAACTAGGGATATCTATGTTGACATCAGATGCACCCTGGCTGAAAGCAGGGAATACTAGAAAGCTATGTTGTTGTTGTTAAGTGTCATCGAGACTCATAGGACTCTGTATAGGGTTTCTGAGGAGTCGCTGTTGTGTTTGAACTCCTGGCCTTGTGGTTAGCAATCCAGTGCTTATCCTACAGTGCCACTTGTTCTTTATAGACTATGCAAAGAGTTTCAACTGTGTAGATTATGACAAACAAGGGATAACACTGAAGAAGAATGGGTATTTCAGAACACCTAATTTTGCTCATGAGGACCCTATACATAGACAGTCGTTTAATCAGAACAAGGGGATACTGAATGGTTTAAAATCAGGAAAGGTGTGCATCAGGTTTGTATCTTTCACCATACATACTCAATCTGTATGCTGAGCGAATTATCTGGAAGTCTGGATTATATAAAGTACAACCTGGCATCAGGATTAGAGGAAGACTCATTAACAACCTGCAATACACGAATGATACAGCCTTGCTTGCTGAAAGTTAAGAGGACTTGAAATAGTCTCTTATAAAGATCAAAGACTACAGCCCTCAGTATAGAATGAACCTACATGTAAGGAAAATAAAAATCTTCACAATTGGAGCAATAAATGACATTATAAATGGAGTACAGATTGATGTTGTCAAAGACTTCATTTTGCTTGTATCCACAATCAACATTCATGGCAGCAGCAGTCAAGAAATCAAACAATGTATTGCATAGGGCATATCTGCTGCACAAGAACTTGTTCAAGTGTTAAAGAGTAAAGATATCAGTTTGAGGTTGAGGGGGCATATGACCCAAGCCAGGGTATTTTCAATTACTTCATATACATGTAAAAGTTAGACAATGGATTCGGCAGGCCATAGAAGAATCGATGCATTAGAACAACTGTGTTGGAGAAGACTATTAAAAGTGCCATGGTCTTCCGGAAGGACAAACAAATATGGAAAAAGTATAGCAGAACGTTTCTTAGAAGCCAGGATGGTGAGACTTTTTCTCTCATACGTTCAACAGTTATCAGGAGAGACCAGTTCCTGTAGAAGGACTTCATACTTGGTAAAGTAAAAAGAGGAAGACCCCCTCCCCCAGCGAAATGGATTGATACACTGCCAGTAGCAATGGACTCAAGCATAATAATTATTACGAGGATGGCATAGGAGTGGGCAGTGTTGGTACCTAACAACAACAACATAAAGCACTCTAAATAGATATAATGAGATCCCAATCCAGGTTCTAACATCATTCGTTAAAGAGATGATAAAACTAAACTCCAACTTTAAATGGAAAGGCAGGAAATCCTGGGTAAGCAAAGCACTACTGAAAAAGAAGAACAAATTAGGAGGCTTCTTACTTCCTGATCTCAAAACCTACTACACAGCCAGAGTAATCAAAAACAACTTAGTACTGGAACAATGATCAATGAAATAGATTTGAGAACCCAGAAGTAAATTTATTCACCTATGCTCAGTTGATCTTTGACAAAGAACAAAAATGCATGAAATGGAGAAGAGATATTCTCTTCAACAAACTGTGGTCACAAAACTGGAATCCTTTTGCCAAAGAATAAAAGAAAACCCATATGTCATAACATATACAGAAACAAATTCAATGTGGATTAAAGACCTAAATGTAAAACCTAGAATTGTAAAAATCATCATGTAAAAATGTGGACAAACTTAGTGGTGCTGATATATGTCACAAGTTCATTATCAGACATAACTAAAAATACACAAA
>NW_006408652.1:9086261-9090169 GCF_000296735.1 Chrysochloris asiatica | reverse complement strand
ATCAATGGACTCAGCCGTGTCAACAATTGTGAGGTTGGTCCAGGACCAGGCAGTGTTTCATTCTGTTGTACATAGGGTTGCTATGAGTTGGCACAGACTTGATGGCACCTAACAACAACAACAACAACTATGGGGCAGCTCTACTCTGTCTTTAAAAAATAAAAGGAAGACGAAAGGAATATATGGAGTTACTGTACCCAGAATAATTGGTCGGTGTTCAATGAAATCAAAAGGTATCCTAGGATCAGGAACCGATGGAACTGAAGGAAGAATTCTAAGCTGAATGAAAGGCATCGATGAAAAAAAAAAAAGGCTGTAGGAATTAATGGAATAACAATTTAAATGTTTCAATACACTGATGTAGCACTGGAGGTGCTCACTCATCTATGTAGAGAAATTAGGTAGCTAGCTACCTGACTAACTGATGTAGCACTGGAGGTGCTCACTCATCTATGTAGAGAAATTTGGTAGCTAGCTACCTGACTAACTGATTGGAAGAGATACATATTCATGCCCATTCCAAAGAGATGTAACCCAACAGAATGTGGAAATCATCAAACAATATATCATTAATAATACATGGAAATAACATTTTGCTGAAGACATTTAAAAACCAGTTGCAGCAGTACATCAACAGAAAACTGCCAGAAATTCAAGGCAGAATCAGAAAAGGATGTGAAACGAGGAATATCCTTGCTAACATCAGATCTTGGCTGAAATCAGAGAAAACCAGAAGGATGTTTACTTATGCTTTATTGACTGTGCAAAGGCTTTCGTTTGTGTGGATCATGACAAGCTGTGGACAACATTTCGGGGAATGAGAATTCTGAAATAGTTGAGTATTCTTGTGAGGAAACTGTATATAGACCAAGAGGCAATTGTTTGAACAGAACCTGAGGACACTGAATGGTTTAAAATCAGGTAAGGCGTTCACCAGGGTTGTAGCCTTTCATCATATTATTCAATCTGTATGCTGAGCAAAGAATCCGAGAAATGAATATATGAAGAAGACTGTGGCATCAGGATTAGAAGAAGAGTCTTTAAAAGTCTTCGTTATGTGGATAACACGACCTTGCTTGCTGGAAGCAAAGAGGACTTAAAACACTCACTGATGAAGACCAAAGATCACAGTCTTCAATATGGGTTGTATCTCAATGTAAAGAACACAAAAATCCTCACCACTGTACCAATAAATAACAGCATGATAAATGGACAAAAGATTGAAGTTATCAAATACTTCATTTTGCTTGGATTCACAAGCAACGATTGGGGAAACAAAGTCAAGAAGTCAAATGATGTATTTCATTAGGCAAATCTCTTGCCAAAGACCTCTTTAAAGTATTAAAGAGCAAAGATGTCAGTTTGAGGATTAAGATGTACTTAATCACCTCATATGCATGCAAAAGTTGGACAGTGAGTAATGCAGACCATAAAACATAGAACATAAACCATTTGAGTTATGGTTTTGGCTAAGATTACTGAAAGTAACATGAACTGCAAGAAGAAAAAACAAATCTGTCTCAGAAGAAGTACTGCTAGAATGCTCTTTAGAAGCTAGGATTTTGAAACTTTGTCTCTCGTATCAAGGATGGTAAGACTTTGTCTCTCATACTTTGGACATGTTGTTAGGAGGGACCAACCCCTGGAAAAGGACATCATGCTTGGAAAGCGGAGGGTCATTGAAAAAGAAGACTCCCAATGAGATGGATTGACACAGAGACCGCAACAGTGGACTCAAATATAACAACAATTTCAAGGATGAGGCAGGACTAGGTAATGTTTCTTTCTATTTTGCATGGGGTGGCTATGAGTTGGAGCCAACTCAATGGCACGTAACAGCCCAAGAACCCAACACTAAAACATCCTGAGGCAGAAGTCAAGTTAACTAAAATATGTAGGCCAACAGACTGCTGGTGATGGATTTGTACCCTTTTAACTGGCTTTCTGGATGCATTAACAAGACACAATTCACTTGGATGGATATTCTTAATGTAATTGGTATTTATAGCAACAGTCATCTATGAGTTGCACAGTGTGCATACATGCATGAACTTCAGAAATAAATAGCATGGCTCTTACTGAAAATGAGTGGCACATACAAACAGACCTTCCTTTTAAAATTAAAATAATGATTCCACAATTCTGAATTGCAGGCCATGTGGGTTGTTCACGTCACATCATTGTAATATATTAATCAATTCAGTCTATACTGTGCCTGATATTAACTTCCTTTCTAGGTTTGATGATTTTTCCAGTGGCATAATTAATTTCCTCATGGAAGAAAAAATATTCAATAAATTTGGAATTAAATATGAGGTTGAAGGACTTTCAGAAAAGACAGAACTAAATCTCCTAGCCTACATGCACTGCTAATTATGATACACTCACATTAAGAACTAGAAGGTGTTCCCTTTCAATGATGAATGGGCCTGAAAATCCTCCCCAGCATTTACTATAAATCATATCAACCATTAATAAACAGGCAGAAAAAACCCGACAGTTTCTCCAAGATTTCACTTTCATACTTTGCCTTACACTATCACTGTCAGATTTAAAGCTAACACCTTAAATCTCCTATATAGAAGCTCTCTACATCAAAAAGTTCAGTTATTTTAAACAGAATTTCTTATGCCTGTTATTTTGAATGACAGCAAAAGGCATATTGGATCCTTAATCTGGTAACACGATCTGACTTTAAATCTTGCCTTCTAGCTAAGAATTTTCCTTTCCATCAATGCTAAAGTAAAGGAGGTCAAGAGCAAAGGGGAGAATAAAAGGGGACCCCACTTTCTCTACAGATTTGAAGAGCCTGTTTGATCTTGCATCCAACTTGAGCTTTCACATTAAGAGGAAACATCTGATCATGGCTACTGGTAATGAGGCAACTAAGCAGAGACAACGTTATATGACACTGATTCTTGTATATGGAATGGCAGAGCTTAGATTTGAATCTAGATTGATAGCAACAGGAGGGGCAATTCTTGTGTTATAATAGGCATACAGCGCCACTTAAAAACTGACCTAGAAAGAAATGGAAACAAACTTAGGCATTTATCCAGGAACTATCAGGACCTATAACAAGAACAAATGGGCTAGAAGTAATAAAATGTGGGTGTTTGGTTTTATTATTAATTTGCAGAGGAGAATGGGAAATGTTGTAGTTCCAAGGAAGGCAGAATTTAGAAGAAAAATAATTAAAAATGAACATTTTTTTTTTTTGTTGTTTAAACCTAGATAATTAAAATGCCTTCTGTTGTTCTAAATGTAGTCGAGTCTGTTCCAACTCATAGCGACCTTGTATGGGGTCTCCAAAAAGCAGATGATGGGTTTGAACCACTGACTTTGCAGTTAGCAGTCCAATATTTATTCTATAGTGCCATACTAGGACTCCAAAATACCTTCTAGGGTCAAGAAAATTACTTTTATAGTCATATAAAACTGGAAGCCCAGTTAATACCACTATTATTCAAATTTCATGAGAACAATCTGGTAATCTATGTGTCCTGTAGGTTACCTCCTATATTCTTTCAGTATATTCACAGCAAATAAAAATTATCCAGGCCACCCAGCAGTTAAACCCAAACAAATGCAAGCTTTAGGGATTATAATGTCAACAAAGCCTTGCAAGAGTAGGTGCTGGTGATGGGAGCATTCACTGACAAAAACAAGAAAAATATGGCTACTTGGCAAACTGCGTGAAGGGTGGGTTTGGGTATGCTTTATTAAGGTATGAGTATATGTCTAGTCGCATGTTGTCAGTATCTCCGATGATGTTCGGTGGTAGTATGGTGCCTACTATGTCAGAAATGAGAAATTGAAGAGGAATGGTGTTGCATTCATTGTCAAAAAGACCATATCCAGATCAGTCATGAGGTACAATGCTGTCTGTGTTAGGATAATATCCATGC
>NW_006408652.1:9064498-9083991 GCF_000296735.1 Chrysochloris asiatica | reverse complement strand
ACTTCGGACATATTGTCAGGAGGGAACAGTCGCTGGAGAAGGATGTTATGTTTGGTAAGGTTAGAGAAAAAGAGGAAGACTCCCAACGAGATGGATTGCCCAAGTGGTAGCATCAATGGGCTCAAGCGTGGCAACAGCAGAGAGGTTGGCCCAGGCTCGGGCAAGTGTTTCATTCTACTGTGCCGACTCAATGGCACCTAGCTACAACAACAATTCTAACAACATGTGTCCCAGGCTATTTTAACTTCAGACCTAGCTATGTTACTCTACATTTCAGACACTTGTATGGCTAAATTCAAGGTTTTTTAAAGAGACAGAAAGTTGTATGCATGTGTGTGCCTTTGAATTTATGAGAGGTTGTGTGTGTGCATATGAGTGCATCTATTGATTAAAGTCCAAGATGGCTAATACCAAGAGAAGTAAGATAATTTCAGCATCAAATAAGATGGTTGGATAAGAAATAAAACAATATGGAGAGCAGTACCATAGTACTAACTTAAAAATTGTATTGCTGGAGCCCTGGTGTGGTGCTGTGAGTTAACGTACTGGATGGCATTTCGGTTTGAATGGCAAGGTTGGAGGCTCAAGCTTACCAGCCACTCCTTGAAAACCCTATACAGGGTTACTACAAGTCCCAATCGACTCGACAGCATTTAACAATAACAACAACATTAGCTAGGTAAGACTAGAAATTGTGACATGCTTTCCATAGCATAGGCTGGGCGTTAGTCATTGGCCAATAGTTGCTGGCCAATGTTTATATTAACTGCCATTTGGGTTCCAACCATGTTTTATTAGCATACATGTATGCATATTCGTATGTATGAGGCTCAAATGCTACTAAACTTCTCATCCTATCCACCAAGACTAGTGCTATGAATACGGTCTGAAAGAATTGCGATGCGGTTATTTTTCTGTCACACATAACTCATTAACCAGCCAAAGAAAATGGCACCTCTTTCCTTTCAGTGATCCATACAACTTGTGAAAGCTTGCAGGCTCACAGTTGATACAAAGACAATGATATATTCCTGGTGTAGGAGTTACTTATGTAGACATGAACTACTCTTCAAATATATGTCATCTCTGGAATTTTCAGTTATTTCTTATCGAGAAAAATAACAAACCACAAAATTATTCTTTCCTTTCCTCTTTTTCTCTTTCTCCTCCATCTTCTACATCTTCCTCCTCCATCCCCTCCTCCTGTCTCTCTTTCTAGGCTCTTAGTTGTAAAAGTTTCATTATTCAACATAATACTGTCCATTTTATTTTGTAATGACTCTTTATTTCTGAGGTTTCCAGTTTACAGGGCAGATCATCAGTTCTACCTTCAGTTCACACACTTTGTTTCATTACAATGCTTATAATCCTTTCCACGTACCACCAGTTAATAGTATTTTTCTCCATTCATTTTAGCTTTTTTTTTTTTTTTAAATGCTAAGGCATATGTAATAATTTAAACCACCAAAGGGCACATTCTGCAAGTCTGCCTCCTGGCCACCAGCTCTCAGTACTTCTCTTCCCATGAATCTAGAATCCTCAGCTGCTTGCTCCCTCTCTCCATGTTTCCATCTCTGGACCTTCTTTGGATAAGGTCCCACATTACTCTAGTGCTCCTCTCCCTTGATGGCCCTGAAGTCCTGTTTCTGGACTGTAAGATTGACTACTCCCCCCTTTATGGTACAAAGCTTCTACCTTTAGCATATATTCCTTGTGAGTAATTTAAGTCATTATAAAGGGAGTCCTTATTTTTTATATCTCAAACCCTTTCTAAATATCTTGCATGCCAATAACAGGATAATAGTATGAGAAATAACAATACAGGTCAAATATCTGAAGGTTTTAAGTATGCACATTTCAAAATAGTTCTTAAGTAAGTTCATTCTAGAATGAGCAAGAAGAAAGAATCTACATTCCTATAATTTGCATGTTATGAATGGTGTTAGAGAAGGGCAAGAAAAGACATGGTAACAAATGCAATATGAAGAGCTTTACATCAATGACTCCCTGTACTGTGCTCTGTCTTTAAAGATTGCATCTTTGGGAGCTTTTCTTGTGTTACTTGTGTTGCCCAATTGTATGTGAATCTGCAAGAAGAGATCCAAGCTACTTATGCTCTGTGATTTCACTTTCCTTTAATATGCTGGTTTACACACTGTGGCTTATTCATTTATTGGTCTGATGGTTTTTAGGAGTTGTGATTCAACATCGGTTCTCTTCTCGTATCGTGTTTTATGAAGATATGGAGAATGCA
The DNA here is from genome assembly GCF_000296735.1 of Chrysochloris asiatica. NCBI lineage: Eukaryota > Metazoa > Chordata > Mammalia > Afrosoricida > Chrysochloridae > Chrysochloris > Chrysochloris asiatica. The sequence goes on along the minus strand of NW_006408652.1, from coordinate 9,081,737 downwards.
ATATAATTCTGATACAATTATAGTTATGTGCCAAGCAAGACAATACTGTAAATGTGAGGAGAGTCTGAAAGGCTGCTTAGCAAAATGATCTCAACATACAAAGGCAGTGTGAAAATGGAAGAGGAATCTATAATGACAATGAAGATTAGCCATTTGCTCTCTAACCTTATTTACAGAAGCAATCAGAGGTATTCAGGTCGAGTTAATGACCCTGTCTCCAATTAATTCAATTGTCTACAAACAACACTGGTACAGTGGTTTTCTCAAAGGCTGCCACACAGTCTCAGAGGGAATGCATAAGACTCCATTAAAAGTGACAATAATAATGCATTTATTACGGAAACACTATTGTATTATAAATAAATTCCTCATGTTAAATTAGGATCCACGCTTTAACAGAAATTCAATTACAGAACTAATAAAAAGATGGTGCATTTGCCAAGTGCTTGGACTGTAATTTGGCAGCTTAGTTACCAGTGGTTGGCTGTTTTGCAATTTTTTCTTCATAGACTATTTCTTTTGAATAAATGCCAGAGTTTTTCATACAAATTTTATGAACAAGTTGCAAAATGAAATTTTAAGCTTTTGAATCCAATTATGAAAGACATAACTAAATCTATTATTGAAAAAAAAAAAATTCTAGTGAGCCCTTTTTGCGTTGTTCCGAACTGTCTGGTAATTGAGGTAAGCACAGGTGCTGCTCATTATGGACCATTGTGCACCATCTGAATTCTGGGAAGTATGGAATTCAGATGGCTTAGACTCTGTTTGTGTGAATAACAAACAGGCCTGATTCTGCACTTGTTTGTACAAGCTTGTACACAGCTCATTTGGGACTTTGTAGACACCTGCTTACCCTTTTGAAGCCAAAACAGTATCATTTAGGTTCTGGCTATCCTTTCAATGACAATTTTGCAAAAGCAACATAGTTTGTGCTCTACCTTCATCTCTACCATCTCCTCCACCATGCAGTAACTCCAACACATCCTTGCATTTGAGGATAGGGAAAGGAGTCATGGAAAGCGACTGCAGTTAGCCAATGGCAAGAGAAAGCACAAAGCTTCAATAATTGGGCAGAGAGAACACACAAGTTGAACGCTCTTCCTATGGAAAGATTTCTTTGACAGGCCTATTGTCTAAGGTAGACTGGGAATACAGTCTATTGGAGGTTAGGATGATGTTGTTTTTGTTGTTGTTAGATGCCACTGAGTGGGTTCCGACTCATAATGACCTATGCACAACTGCACCATCCCCACAATTGCTGTTATGCATTTAAGATGAGGAGATTTTTTTTTTTTTTTTTTCTTCCTTGAGCCCTTTCTAAAGTTTGGTCCCATTGTCTTTAGATGGGTCACCTGGAAGCATCTGGTAATCACAGATGCATGTTGCTAGTTATCAAAAGGCAAAGGGAAAATGGCTCTTTTAGTTGTGGCCTCCTCTCTATCCCTTAGGGCCAGGTAGTAAGTTTTCAGGGCTTTCACTGTTCAACGACTTTGCATTTTCTTTCTTTTAGGGGAAGGTCTCACTTGTTACTTCATATTGCACCTGGAAAATATGGAGTAATGTAGCAGTAATTCCACGGCAAAATGCACAACAGAGCTAACTCCTATTCCTCACCTGAAACTCCGGGTCCCCTCAACTGCATACAGGTCTTCCCCAAGCACGGGGTCTAACCACAAAAGGTGATACTCCAAAATCGTATGCTCATGAATACTTCCAGCGGCAGTTTGCTTTCACAGGGATGCAGAGGGAAAAGTTGAAGCTGGACAAACTGACACATAAAAATAACTGAAAAAATGTATGGATGCAAGGTTGTAGGTTTGAAAGGTCTACTGACAAACCTCCCAAATCACCCACAATACTTACGGCGGTGGAGGTGACTGCGTGTCACTGCAGCAACAGAAAGCCTCAGTTTTCTCCTGCAGAGTGACTGGGAGATTTGAACTGCTGACCTTGTGCTTATGCGGCCAAATTGAATTCCACTACACTACCAGGCTTCTTACAGTGCTTATATAACCTGGGATCAAATTCTTCCAATTTAGCAAACCCTTGTCACCCAAGAGAAGTCTAATGGTGATGACCATTAACAAGGCAGAATGGAGTCCTGGTGTGGCACTGTGGGTTAATGTGCTGGACTGTAAAATCGGTTTGAACCGTAAGGTAGGCAGTTCACGCTCATCAGCTGCTCCCCGGGAACCCTATACAGGATCATTATCAGTTAGATCCAACTCGACAGCACTTAACAACAACAACAACAACAATGGAATATTAGCCAGTGCAATACTTGCATGGCACTATGTTACACTTCTAAGGAGCTCTGGTAACGTAGTGGTTACAAATCGGGTTGCTAACCTCAGGGTCAGCAGTTCAAAACTACCAGCTGTTCCACAGGAGAAAGATGAGGCTTTCTGCTCCCGTAAAGATTTATAGCCTCGGAAACCCTGTACAGGGTCACTATGAGTAGGAACCGACTCCATGGCACACAACAACAACAACAACATGTTACACTTGTCTATCAGACAAAGTTATGGTCAGGACAATGCCTCATGAACTAATAAAAGCAGAGATCAGATATTAAATGTGACGGTTATGGCTTGACAGTGCTCCACAGAAGGCAGATTGGAACTTTACCTTTACCCTCACCATTGTCACAGAAAGTGCAAGGTAAAGCTCTGCAGGAATATCAATAATTTGGAAATCCTCATAGACAATATTCTACTGTGTTTCTCATTTGCATTTAAAAAAGGGGGGGCCTACAGACCTTATGTACTTTTAAGATTTAACTGAAAGATACATGAAGAAGACTTTCACCCCCCCCCCAAAAAAAAGGTGTACATATTTAATAGATTAGGTCTGTAGGCAAGAAAATGTCAAAGAAAAGGCAAAATATTAAAGTGAATGCTAGGTGCCCCTTCCCACAATTTTTCTGCTTTGATAAATATCTTCTGGGATGTCATTTACTAGAAAGTCATGATTTTACAAAATGAAGCACACAAAAAAGACAAAAAAACCCCAAACAACCCTATAGTATAAAATATACTCTCTTTACTGCTGAAGTAAGTTTCTACTTTCACATTTCTCCCTGAGTTCTGCTTTTGTCAGAGAAGGGCCTTGAGATCTGTCTTTTTACCATTTTTATTGAAAATGTAGCAATTATTGTGACATACTCAAATTGCGGGCACCCTTCTGATTACATGGCAAGGAAGAGACAGGGATCTATGCTTACTCAAAGTTTCTCATCTCCCTCCCAGCCTCTGGAAAGAAGCAATTTCATGTGAAAGGTCTGGGGACCAAGACAGAAATTTCACATGCCTACTCCAGTTGAGAACTCCACTAGCAGTAACTGTGAAAATGAACTACCCAGAGAGCAGAGAATAGGAAGGACATGAAATTTGAACTTGAAATTATACAGGATGCACTGATGTTTTAAAAAACATACGTACAGTCTCAAGTGACATAACAATTATGTATATTGCTCACCTCTTGTTATACGTTGAATTGTGTATTGTAAATATGTGGTATCGATCCTAACCCCTATGCTATCGGTTAAGGAGTCCTGGTAGAACAGTAATTATGAGTTGTGCTGCTAACTGCAAAGTCAGCAGTTCAAATCTACTGGCTACGCCATGGGAGAAAGATGAGCCTTTTTGCTTCCAGAAAGATTTACAGCCTTGGGCACCCTATAGAAGGTTGCTATGAGTCAGAATCCACTTGACATACCAGTGTGGTTACAATCCCATTGGGAAATGGCTTTTCTTCGTTAATGAGGTAGGACTGGTGTTATTGTTGTTATGTGCTGTGGAGTCGGTTCTGACTCATAGCGACCCTGTACAGGGTTTCCAAGGCTGTAAATCTTTGTGGAAGCAGAAAGCCACATCTTTCTCCTGTGGAACAGCTGGTAGTTTCGAACTGCTAACCATGAGATTAGCAGCCCAATTCGTAACCATTACGCTATCAGAGCCTTAGGACTAGTGTAGAGGGAGTATTAAGCCAATCTCTATCTCCCTCTTTTTGAAAAAAATACTACTTGATGGCATTTTTGGTGAATGTTTGCACTGCAGTTTTAGATTCCCATGCAACCATTTCTACACAAGTTGTTCTGTGACATTGGTTACACTCTTCACAATGGTGAACGTTCTTATGGTTTCCATTTTGATTGTTGGGTTTCCCTTAATCTAGTTTCCCTGTCCCTTTACATTCCCATCTTTGTTTTAAAGTCATTGTTGGCCATTTAGTCACCAAACTCTTTTGAGATGTAAAAGAGTAATTAAGCAAATGAAGGGGAAAATCTATGTGACAAGAAGATCACCAAGGAACCTAGGACTAGAATCCCCAAGGAGACAAGGAGCTTCCCCCAGAGCAGACAGAGAGCACCTTCGTCTAGAGCCAGTGGCCTGAATTCAATCTTCCATCCTCCTAAACCGTGAGAAAATACGTTTCTGCTCATTAAAGCCATCCATTTGTGATGATTTCTTTTAAAGCAGCATTAGATAACTAAAGCGCCTATCAATAATCTGAAACATATAAGAGAAATAGCTGATATGAATTTAATTTCAAAATAGATTCTGTCTGAAGCCTAAACACAAGACCTAAACAAGTTATTGGAATATATTGGATCTAAATCTTCTTTCATCCAATGTGACTCTTATCACCATTGTTGTTAACTGTTGTCGAGTAGATTCTGACTCATAGCAACCCTTTATAGGGTCGCCAAGGGGTGGCTGGTGGGTGTGAACCGCTGACCTTGTGGTTAGCGGTCCAGTGCTTATCCTACAGTGCAACTACCATTAGCACACACAGTCTATGTAGTAACGACACTACTTTTAGGATTTCATTTCATCAAGTTTTTCTTACTGTGTGTTGTGATTTGCCCAAGGGCTCCCAGTCAGTATATAGTTAAGAGAAATCATCCAATTGTGGCTTGTTTTTCTGTGTGTTCATGTTGCCTAAAGCCACTTGGAAAAGTTCTAATCTCTTTCAGGTCCAATATACCATATCTACATGTGCATTTTCAAGTGGATGAATTGTAGAATGAATGCCAAAATCTCGATAAATATGTTTTCATAAAATGATCTCAGCCTTTTGTAATGACAATCAAACATGTTCAAAGTTTACTAATTGTTGTTGTTAAGAGCTGCCAAATCAGTTCCAACTCACAGCAACCCTGTACTGAGTTTCTGAGGAGTGGCTGGTGAGTCTGAACCACCAACCTTGTGGTTCAAACTGTTCTTACAGTCGAGTGATTATCCTATAGTGCCACACCTAATTATTCCTCAGTTAATAGGAATGCGGCTGCTGCTGACAGCTACAATTTATTAGGTTCACACTGTACATTAGGTATTTGTATTATGCTAACCACATTTGAAAAAAATTATTATTTTGAGCTAAGCAAAATAATAATACTATCAGTAAATCCTCATAACAACCGTATGGTGAACATACTGTTATTATTTTACAGGTGAGGAGACGCATTTAAAGGAGTTAAATGACTTGCCTGAAATGCTGCGGTCTTTTGTGGTTGTTGTTGTTAGGTGCTATAGATTCAATGCCCACTCATAAAGACCCCATGCACAACAGAATGAAACACTGCCTGGTCTTGTATCCTCCTCACAATCCTTGTCACACTGAAACCCATTGTTGCAGTCACTTTGTCAATCCATCTCGTTGAGGGTCTTCCTCTTTTGCGCTGAAAGTGTCCATTTCTAGGGATTGGTCCCTACTGATAACATGTCTCAGCATCATGGTTTCTAAGAAATAGTCTGGTTGCACTCCGTCCAGACAGATTTGCTTGTCCTTCTGGAAGTCCATGGTAATTTCAATATTCTTCACCAACACCATAACTCAAATGCATTGATTCTTCTACGATCTTATTCATTGTCCAACTTTCACATGCACCTGAGGTGAATGAAAATACTGTAGCTTTGGTGGAGGTATACCTTGGTCCTGACATTTTTGATTTAAAAAAACAAAACAAAAAACACTTTAAAGAAGTCTTTTGTAGCAGATTTGCCCAGTGCAATACATCCTGAGTTTTCTTGACTGCTGCTTCCATGAGTGTTGATTGTGGATATTTTATTACATTCCATGTCATTATTGGAACATGGTGGCTCCATAGGATAAGCACCAGTTTAACTCCACCAGCTGCTCCAAGGGAGAAATATGAGGCTTTCTGCTCCTGGAATGATTTATCTATAAATCTTTCCGGGAGCAGATTTATAGCCATGGAAAGCCTCTACTGGGTCGCTATGAGTCAGAACCAACTCAATGACACACAACGACAACAGCATGATCTTTTACTACTCTGCTATACTGAACTGACTTGGGATTCATTAACTGGGGTATGCAATTGAAATGAAACAGCCATCATCGCCATTTAGGTTTCTGGCTTGGTAAATATCCAGCAGAATTACTGTATCATGGACTCTTCCCCTAGATCACTGCATGGCTTCCTTCCTTTAGGCCTTTGCCCAAATGCTAGTTCTCAGTAAGACCTTTGCTGAAAACCTATTTAAAACTGCAATGGCATCCCTGGTGTATTGCTATCTACTACCCTGTGATGCTGTGAGTTCATGTGCTGGATGGCAAGGTTGGCTTGAACCATAAGGTCAGTAGTTCTAGCTCACTAGTCACTCCCCGGAAACCCTATACAGGGTCACTATGAGTTGGAACTGTATGCAACAACAACATATGGTGTGGTGCCATAAGATAAGCATTGGGTTTGAACCACAAAATTGGTGGTTCAAACTCACCAGTCACTCCTTGGAAATCCTATACAAGGTTGTTATGAGTCGGACCTGACTCAACAGCCTTTAACAAGTACAACAACATATGGTATGGCACTGTAGGATAAACACTGGATCGTAAGGTTGGTTTGAGTGGCAAGGTCAGTGGTTTAAACTCACCAGCAGCTCCTAGAAACTCTATACAGGGTTGCTATGATTTGGAACATACAATATATGTTATTAAGGATGTATTTGTGTTGTTTATTGTCTGTCTTCACTGAACAGAATATAAACTACACTGTTGTTAAATATCGTCGAATAAAATGCCATCCAGTCAGTTCCAACTCATAGCGAATCTGCATAGGGTATCCGAGGAATGGCTGGTGGGTTAAAACTGCCAACCTTGTGGTTAGCAGTCCAGTGCTTAACCTACAGTAACACACACAGCTTTTTTTTTTTTTTTTCTTCTTCCTGTTATAGCACTAAAACCTGGCAGGCACTCAATAAACGTACATGCATGTGTGTTATGATGGAAAAGTAGATGAATTAAATGGCTGACGGACTTGATGGGAGAACCCTGGTCTCTTGGGTCCCCGAGAAGTCTATTGCATATTTGCCAAATTGAAGGTGATCTGGGACTAAGAAAGGAGTACTGGTGGAGCAGTGGGTTAAGCACTGGGCTGCTAAACACAGGTCGGTGATTCAAACCTACTAGCCACTCCAGGGAAGAAAGATGAGGCTGTCTGCCTCTGTAAATATGTACAGCCTTGGAAACCCTATGGGTCAGTTCTACTCTGTCTATAGGGTCTCTATGAGTTGCCTTCTGGAGTGGGTTCTCCCCATCACAGGCTTCTGAGCTAGTGGTTCTGCACCCAGCCAGTCCACAGAAAGAGAACGTTGCCTTCACTCCAAGTGTGATACAGTTCTTGGAGCAAGACAGAAAGATGCATTGCAGCTTTCACCTTATTCACACTTACATGGGGGAAAAAAAAAATGCCATTGTCTTTCTGAGTCAGGTTAATACATTTATTTTCAACAACATCAGTCATCATAGATGATAAAAATGGCAGAAGACATTCAAATTAGAAGATTCTGGCTTGGTGTGATTTGTTTTTATACAATGACTAAGGTTACCAATTAATTGGAGAACTATTTATAACTGTTTGGCTCAGATAAATGGGTTGTAATGGCTAGTCTAACCTTCACATTTTTTTTCCCCCCGCCTTACTCTAAGAAGCAGAGATACTATTTCAAATATCAATGTGGGGCAATACGCAGATATTGTGAAATCAATGTGTTGAGAATGAAAATCACAGACATAGCTTGCATACAAATTCTTAAATACCCATCTTCACACAACCACTTGTAAAATGGATGCAGTCTTTGATGAAATGAAGAAAATCCATTATTCAGAGGCATTAACAGCTTGCAAAAAAATCACTCTTCCCAAGACTCCTATCTGAAGCTGGTCAGCAACAGGCTGCCAAAATAGCACTGTCTTCAAGGCCATGGGACTAGGAGCCCTGTGCTGCAGGTAAGTGATTAAAGAGGTGATGGACGTTGATTCAGTTCTATTAGCCAGAGGTCGCAAAGACTCCTTGCTTTTTTTGTGGCGAATGTACTTGGTTTGGTATCATTGCAACTGGAAGTTAGAATGCAAATGGTAAATAGAGTGGAAGGATAGAACTTGTGGAGAACTGGTAACTTGCCAGCAAGTCAGTGTTTCTAATCTGCTCTGGCCATTTGAAGTGAGCATCGGTTTCCAGGCTGGAGAGGGAAGGCTGAGACAGGTCACAATAGTCCAGGCAGGCTTGAGGGCACACAACACTCCTGCTAACCACTGAGTAATTCCATTCCACTGCTGACATGGTGCATCATGCCCTGTACAACTCCAGGTCCTAACAAGGCATCCACATTTGCCTTTGTTATTTATTTCCTGAGGGTGCACTGACAGTTCAATGGTAGAATTGCCTTCTATGCAGGAGACCTAGGTTCAATTCCCAGCCAATGCACTTCATGCCTGGTCACTACCCACTTGTCAGTGGAGACTTGCATGTTGTGAGGATGCTGAACAGGCTTCAGGAGAGTTTCCAGACTGACAGATTAGGAGGAAAGGCCTGGAAATCTACCTATGAAAACCAAGCAATGAAACCCTAGGGATAACAATGGTCTCATCTGCAACCAATCATGGGGATGATGCAGGACTGGGCATCGTCTTGTTCCATTGTGTATGGGGTAGCCAAGAGTTGGGGGCTTACTCTACAGCAGCAAACAACAAAAACAATCCCTTTGCTTAGAAGAGCTGATGAGGTTCAGGGTGGGAGGTTTCTATGTTCCAAGGCTGTTCTGCAATGTCTTTTGCAGACCCAGGCATATTGAAGCCTGATGCTTGAGTCTCCCCTTTGACTAATGGATGGAGAGATAATCTCACAGTTGTTATGTTGTCGTTGCTAAGTGCCATGGAGTTGATTTGGACTCATGGCAACTCAAGGCTATACATTTTTGTGGGAGCATAAAGCCTCATCTTTCTCCCATGAAATGGCTGGTGGACTCAAACCGCCAACCTTGTGTTTCCAAGTCCAGTGCCCATCCTGTAATTTATACATCATTTTGGTGCAGAATATTCTTTCTTTTGTTTCTTGAGGCAACTTTGTGAGGAAGTTAGTGCAAAAAATTATTACCCTCCTAGCTGCTGCTGCAGTTGGTTCCAAGTCATAGTGACGCTATGTCAAACAGAAGGCAACACTGCCCGGTCCTGTGCCAGCCTCACGATTGTTGCTGTTTGAACCCATTATTGCAGCCACTGTGTCAACCCATCGCATTCATTGAGGGTTTTCCTGTTTCTGGTTGACCATCTACTTTATCAAGCATGAGGTCCTTCTCTTGATAGCATGTCTAAAGTATGTGAGTGGAAATTCTTCCCATCCTGGTTTCTAAGGAGCGTTCTAACTGTACTTCTTCTACCACAGATTTGTTTGTTCTTCTGGATGTCATGGTATATTTAATATTCTTTGTCAACATCATAATTCAAATGCATAAATTCTTCTCATGTCTTCCTTATCCATTGTCCAGCTTTTGCATCCGTTTGAGGTGGAACCATGGCTTGAGTGAGGTGTACCTTAGTCCTCAAAATGACATCTTTGCTCTTTGACACTTTAACATGATCTTTTGCAGCAAATTTGCCAAATGCAATGTGTCATTTGATTTCTTGATTGCTACTTTCATGGACATTGATTGTGAATCCTAGTAAAATGAAATCCTTGACAACTTCAATCTTTTCTCCCTTTATCAAGATGCTTTTTATTGGTTGAGCTGTGAGGGATTTTGTTTTCTTTACATGGAGGTGCACTCCATATTGCAGTCTTTTATCTTCATCAGTAAGTGCTTAAAGTCTTCTTCTTCGCTTTCAGCCAGCAAGGCAGTGTCATCTGCATAATGCATGTTGTTAATGAGGCTTCCTTTAATTCTGATACCTCATTCATCTTCATATAGTTCAGCTTCACTAATGAAAAAAAACTGTACCCCTAATTCTAAGTCACAGTTTGAGTGTTCCAGGTAGATGTCTACCAACTTCCTTGTCTTTGGGCTTGATACAATTTGTAGGGTCTGTAATAAACTCGCTGTGATCTGTGGGGACTTCCTGGACTCTTTTGGAACATCTCTATCTGGGTTTCTGTTCATCTTGGGTTTTATAAATGAGCAATGTGGTTTATACACCCAGGACCCCAGATTCTGGGCTAGCCTCCAACTCAGCTCAGATTAGTGAGCCATCTGCAGAGAGTACCCTTAGGGCAGATTTTGTACAAAACAGAGAAACAGTCCTCTCTGTCTGTGGTCTCAGGAAGGCTACTTTAGATGAAATCCCTTGGTGGCCAGTCACCACAGATGACAAGATGGCTGATAGATCTATTTAGTCCTCAGGATCAAGAGGTAGATAGATAAACAGCTGCCATTGAAGCCATTCCAGCTCATGACAACTTTATGTATACGTTAATGAAACATTGCCCTGTCATAGCTCACATTCAAGTCCATGTTCAAGTTCTTCAGGTACTGATTTGTTTTTGCTGTTTAGTGTCATCGAGTCGTGACTCATAGAGATCCTTTCTGAGAGTGGCCGGTGGTTTTGAACCACCAACTTTGTGGTTAGCAGTTCAATACCTATCAATATTTATCCTACAGTGCCACAGCAGGACTCCAGGTACTCACTAGTGGTATGAAAAATACTAGAGCTTTTACATCAGTTACACTCCAATCTAAAAGATAATTATGACATGTCAGATTTTCTAATGTTATTAAAAGAGGCAGTATTGCTTTTCGTTTGTTTAAAGAAATCAGATTGAGTGCAGCAGAGATGCAATTTCATTTCATATATCTTCATTAATGGGTGCTGCTCTTTAAAAAGAAATGTTAACTGAAGGGAAACCAGAAATGGCTTTTATTGCTGCAATGACAAAAAAAAAAAAAAAAAGACCTGGGTAGACTGGCTGTGCATTAGCTTGTAATCAACAGTGAATCATAAAGATTCATACTAAAAGATTTGCAATCGTAAACTAATTAGTTTTCTTACTGCTTGGAGAGATTAATTTAGAGCTAGCACAAGAAATGAAGAATCATACAGAGCCAGGAGATCTATGAGCTCCTGTCTCCAGTCTGGAAGACCATAAAGATTAAATCTCAATTTGGCAATGCCAAGATTGACGCAAGCAGAAAAATGTGTGTGGTGTGTGGTGCTGGCCATCACCTGAGTCATCACGTGGAGGAAGAACTTGGTGTCATGGCAAAAGTCCAAATGGAAGAACCAAACAATCTGGGTTTTGAATCTCAGCGACTGCTAATGAACTTTTCTGAGCCTTCTGAGAATGAGATCTCGCAGAGTTGATACATTGATTGGAACTTACGCATATGGAATATGTGGTGCCCGGTAGGCCCTCAGGATCAAGAGACAGATAGACAGCTGCCATCGAATCCACTCCAGCTCATGACAATTGGATGGCAACTGTATGTATAAGTTAATGAAACATTGCCCTGGCCTAGCTCATGGTCGAGCCCATTTTTTTTTTTTTTTTTTTTTGGCCACTGTACCAAGATATCTCAACAAGTGTCTTACTTGCCCTCTCTGGTCCTTTCACAAAATATGATATACTTCTCCAGCAATTGATCCAACCTGATGTGTGTCCAAAGTAAGTGAATCAGACAGTGTTCTACTGTTATCCACAGGGTTTTCACTGGCTAATTTTTGGAATGAGATGACTAGGCTTTTCCTCTTAGTCTGTCTTAGTCTGGAAACTCTGCTGAAACTTGCCCAACAAAGGCGACTCTGCTGGTATTTGCAATACCAGTAGGAAAACTTTCACATCACAGCAACATGAAACCCACCAGAGTATGATACACTGACAGACAGGTGGTGGCCATAGTATAGGCACTACTTGTTACTGCTGAAACAATAGGTTGTCTGACTGCATGAACTATCAAGCAAGGCTTGGCTCCTGGCACCATCTTGGAGTCTACCTGAACTCTCTGAAGCAGGTCATTTCCATTCGCAGTCATCTACTTTATTTGAAAACTACTCATCCTTCATCTGCAAAGATATTTGAAAGATGTAAATGAACGATCTTGGGATGACTCCCAGATTTGCTGCTAATAAATGATTTTGGGTGACACCGTCTCGGGAAGCATTAATTTCTTTGAAGTTAATAAAGACTTTATTGGCTTCAAATAATTGGTGTTTGTTTGGCTGCTATGATTATAGTTATCAGAGCCTCTCTAAATAATGTAAACTGGCAGAAGTTTCTACCTTTTACAAGTTTTAAATCCCAATAGAATTGACAGAAAAAGCTATAACCACAAATTGGTTTGCAATTTTCCTCTTTCTTCCCAGCAAGTTCTGTATGGTTATATTATGAACCTTGCTTCACACAAACTGCTTGTGACTTTTATAGCCCTTTTGTGATCTAAATGGCTATCTCATAAGAGATTCCATTGTAGCTTCTTTTTCAATTGCTTTTTACTGTGAAATGCCCTTGTGAAGAGTTCTGGGGACCATTTCACACTCTTATGGTATTGATTTGCTAAACCTGATGATAGGTTTATATTTAAGATACTGTGTCGTATGAACAGAGTGGAAAACTCATGAAAGACAGACCCAAGTTTTCATTGAGGAAATGTTGGATAGCATTTGTATGTTCAGAGATACAAGGAGAATTCCTATTCATCTTTGCATTCATTTCATAAACTCAGCACATAAAAAAAACAAAAAACAAAAAAACCTTGAAAAATGATAGCTTGGTTGACTTAGTAAGTCCTTTCCCAATATTGTTATGTTTGAATGAAGTACAATTCAATAGTGAATATGTATGATAGTATGCCATAATTTGTTGAGGCTCCTAAAGTTGGGAGTTTGGCAGTGCCTTCCTTATCAACATTTTTTCATGGCCTTCCATGAGAGAAGGGAACATCTGGCTGTTACGTGGAATGTAAAGTTTCTCTTTGCATGTGATGAAATTGCTATTTAGTGTTCAAAATGATAACTCAAAAGAATAGATGTGATGGAGACCCCTTATCAGCCTCCTATTGTCTTTGCTTTCATTCTAGAGTCTGTAGTTTAATGAGGATGAGGCTGGTGAGAAGAATATGAGACTGCAAGCAGAGAAAAAAAGGCTATCAGGAAAGAGAGAGGGAGGCAGGCACAGCGAATTACGAAAAAAGAAAATAAGCTGAAAGAGATTAAGAGGAAAGAAGAATTTAGAAAGAGTACAACGATCTGTGGTAACTGTATTTGTTTAAATAAGAAAGTTGTGATGTTCATTGGTCTGGTTTCTGTGAAGATATTGTTTCTTGCCTCAGTCAGACTCCCTCCTTCTAAATAATTGTTAGTAGTTAATAGTAAATGTCCATTCTCAAGGTCCCAATTTCTCTACCATCCAGAATCTATTAGTTCCCTGGATAAATCCAAAAGTGTAAGTCTCAGGCATACCATAAAGAAACCTGAACACTACTCAAAGAGGCACTGAGAGGCAAACTGATGATTAGAATTCATAAAGAAACTCAAACAGAATCACTAGAGAAAGTGAGGCCTAAGGTGTCAGGGTTCCAGGATCTTGAAACCTCTGGCACGGAAGAGAGCGTCAAGGAGTGCAGCAAAGAATCATTCCAAATTGATGCTTTCCATGCGACACTGAGGCTTTTATTCTAAGAAGGCACACAAATGGACCCACCAATAAGCTTCCATTTGAGCATCAAAAATCAATGAATATAGATTGAAGTGCTGTAAAAGTTTCAAGCACTGGGAAATGGTGAGGTCATCACAATGTGGGAGGGAGGGGACTGCTGCAAACACCAGGAAGATCGACTCTTATCATATATTCTCTACAACTGTAATTGTTGATGCTAGGTGCCCACTCATAGCAACCCCAGGTAGAACAGAATCAAACACTGCCTGCTCCTGGCCACCCTCACTGGCATTGCTATGTTTGAGTCCATTATTGTTACCAACATGTCAGTTCATTTCAGTGAGGGTCTTCCTATTGTTTGCTGACCCTTTACTTTACCAAGCATGATGTCCTTTTTCAGGACTGGTCCCTGCTAATAACATGTCCAAAATACGTGACACGAAATCTCAACCTCCTCACTTCTAAGGATCATTCTGGCTATACTTCTAAGATAGATCTGCGTATCTTTTGGCAGTCCATGGTACTTTCGATATTCTTTGCCATCAAATGCATCAAATTCTTCTCTAGTTGTTGTTAAATGCCATTGAATCCATTCCAACCCATAGCGACCCTGTATAGGGTTTCCAAGGAGCAGCTGGTAAGCATGCACCACGGATCTTGCAGTTCAAACTGACTTTGCCATCTGGTGTATTAACCAATGTCCATTAATTCCGTGTCCATCACTATAATTATGAACTATACATTTCACTCTATGTTCTCCAAATGCTGCATCTTCATCCAGAAACCATGGCGTTCAGGGTTACTTCCATCTCCGCTGTGATAGATTGATTCTCCATATATCCTTAACATTGGTTGAACTTTAATGACTTCTCACTCTGCTTTTCCTAGGAAAGGTGTCAGTGGTGGAGTGTTCACGCAACCAGCGTGAATCAGAGTGGGAGAATGTTCCCACTCACACAACCTTTTCATCTAAGAAGAGGCTGAGTGAACAGAATTGTCAGGCTTTTTAATGTAGCTAGGCTGATTTTGGAAAATGACACCAACACATACTTTGTTATTTTCTTTTATGACATTGTTATTGTTGTTAAGTGCCATCAAGTTGGTTCCAACTCATAGTGACCCTGTATAGGGTTTCTGAGGAGAGGCTGGTGAGTATAGATATATATAGATATAGATATAGAAATTATAGAGCTTCAAGACAAGGCATGGAAAATGCCAGATCAGCTTGAATATGGCTTGGTTTTGTATCAACTGTTCTAAAGATTTGGATCCAGCAAACTCAACAGATGTTGATCTAGCACTTAACATATGGCAGGCATTTTCATGCATATAGGCTCTCATTTAATTATCTTTTAACTTTCGCAGCAATTCGAGAAGGTAGTATTCCATTTTAGAAATAAAGAACCTGAGGCTGAGAAAATTAAAGGAATTTCCCAAGGTCACAAAAGCTGGCCAGATTTCAAATCCAGGTCTTCTGACGCTAGTCAGAAGCGCTGGTCACTGAACTCAGCTAGCAGATTTTCCGTTACAGGGTTGCACATGATAGCAAACCCTTATTTGATTAACTATTCAAAGTGCTTACATACACAAATCCATTTAATTTCTACCCCAACCCTATGAGACAGATTATATCACTATTCTCATTTCACAGATGAGGCAAGAGAGGTGGAGAGAAGCGAAGTAATGTGCTCCAAGGTTACTCAGTGGAGAGGTGGAAGAGCTGGGATGAACTCAGATACTAGCGCCTGTGCTCCTCACTACTGCAGAGTATCCTTCTTATAATCTACATTCTTGGAAAACCATGGAGAGGGTACTAGACTCCCTAGGCTTATGATAATAGCCAGAATTCTGCTATGGAGACAACCACTTGGAATATCCTAAATGTTACTTCCTAACATCCCTTGTTATCTGGGATAGATGAAGAGATAGGTACAAGCATGCCTGTAACACATTGTGGAAATGCTATCCTAAAGGCAGAGATTACTGCCCATATTTCTTGACTCCATTTGTTAAAACTGACCCATGATTAATTCATGAAAAAGTACAAATTATTTTCCAGTTTTTCTAATTTCTCTAAAAATAGGGAAGAGGACACCATGGCATTACGATGGTTTCTTTAAAATTTGGGATAAAGCAATTGGATATTCTCAAATTTATTCCTATGACTGTTCAGGAAACTACACACTAGAATATAAGGATGCCTAGATTAGACAGGGTTAGAGTCATGTTGGACATTAGCAATCATGCAGTCTCCCCCCGCCCCCCACCACTCCCAATTCATTTAATTTAGGAGAGGATGGAGGCAAGCTAGACAGTTATTCTTAAAGGCAAAGCATCAAAATAATTTGATCTAATAGCTTGTAGTTCTGCTTTTTATCATTGTATGAAATGGTTAGATTCTGATGTCTGAGCAAGTGTCTTGTTATATACATTTACTTATTTAGCAGATCTGACTGAATTGTTTGTTGATATTCAGACTATGAAAAACTTTCTGGAAAAAGCTGGGATAGATTTCCTGCAAGATGGCGGACTAGGCAGACACACTACACAGACCCTCTACAACAAAGATATGAGAAACAAAATAAAACAGATACAGATGACAATGAGGGAACTCTGAACTTCAGAGAAAAGGATAGAGAAGTGGATAGAATATTGACTAGGAGAAGAAACTGAATAGGGGTGGTGAAAAGAATCAGACAAGTGAATTCTCTGCTGGCCTAACTCAGCACAACCATCTTAAACCTTTACAAGCACTATTGGAAACAGATGAGGGCCTGATGGTGCAGATTTATATCAGTGACTGGTGATGAGAAAGATGTGATTGTTTATTGTTTCCCAGATTCCAAGCCCAACTCACACCCACCCACTGCTCTATTAGCGGTAGGAGCCTACCTGCCATTGGGAGTTGGGACCTGAGTGCACCATCCCAACATCCAGATTACAGTGAACTCTTCTTCTTCAGACTTTCAGAACACACAGTGCCATCCAGACAAGCAGAAGCATATCAGGAAGTCTCTAAACCAGTCACCCTGCCCCCAGCTGCCTGAAGGATATTAATATCACCTGCCTTTAGGACTTGCATGAACTACTTCCTGACTGGCTGCCCTAACCATAGATAACACCTAGACTACAGGAATTCCATCTAAGACCAGGAACAACACCCTCTCATCCTTCCCCATCCACCTCAGGAGCCCCCTCAGAATTTTCTCCTCTATGGGTCCAGTCCTTGCCCTCATTTACTCCTTGCTGTTGCTGCTGTTTTGTTTTATTCTTTATTCTCCTTTTATTCTATTATTTCACTTAGGACTCCTATTGTGGCACTCTGGGTTAATACACCAGATGGTTGTT
>NW_006408652.1:9056701-9063456 GCF_000296735.1 Chrysochloris asiatica | reverse complement strand
CTGTTTTAAGTTATATTCATTTTTCTTGCTTTATTATTTTATTTTTAAGTTGTTTCTTGCTTGTTTTCTTTTTTTCTGCTTATGTATGTGTTTTCTCTTCTTGCCCCACTCAACAGGAGACACCAACTATGCCCATACAGCCCACTCACTGGGAAAGAGTTAATGACAGCTTCCATACCACCTAATCAATAATAGACAACAGCCAATATGAGTCAAGCACACCCTAAACCGAGCTGCATGAACAGTGAACAGAGAACTTTGCAAAGGCTTTCATTCTCTAATCACACTTACCAGAAGGCAGGTAGTGAGTGCCTAAAACCACATCAACATACAAATATCAATAAAGTACAAATGCAATGATACCACAATATCTCAAAAACAACAGACAAGTTCAGTTCACACAAACAAACAAGACAGAATGGCTCAAACAAGTGGTGAAGATAAAGAGTCAGAAAACATTTCTGAGGAATATAAGTTATTGGAACTACCTGATAAAGAGGTCAAAATAATTATATTTAGGTACCTTCAAAGAATTAAGAGAATGAGCAAGAAACCTGCAGAAGAAAGCAAGGAGACACTATAAGAACAGAAAAAATAAATGAGATAGTAGAAATAATACAAAGCCTGAAAATAGAAATTTAGAAATCAGCACTGACATTTCAAAAACTGATAATACATTGAAAGAGCAAAGGTGAGCTTTGGATCAATATCAGTGTGTTAAAGAAACAATCAGAAAAGAGAATGCAAAAATCTGAAGAAATTTAAGATTTATGTGAGACAGCATCAAGAGAAATAACTTATGGGTAATCAGAATTCCCGAACATGAAGAGACAAAAAAAATAAAAAAGCACAGAGAAAATTGTCAAAGAGTTATTGAAAGAAAACTTTCCTAAAACTATGAAAGATGAAAAGATAAGAATTCAAGAATCCGAAAGAAACCTAAACAGGATAGGCCCCCAAAGAAAATCACAAAGACATCATAATCAAATTTCCAAAACCAGGGACAAGGAAGAATCCTCAGAGTAGTTCAGGAAAAATGAAAAGTTACTTACAAAAGTGGAACAATAACACTCAGCTCTTATTTTTCAGCAGAAACCATACAGACAATAAGACAATGGGATGACTTATACAAAAGTCTGAAAGAAAGGAAAACAAACAAACAAACAAACAAAAAACTGCCTATGAAGAATCACATACCTAAGAAAAATGTCCTTCAAATATGATAGTAAAATTGGGACAATTCTAGAAAAACAGAAATTAAAAGAATGTGTAATAACCATACCAATTTTATAAAATAAATACTACAGTGTATCTTTGTACAGAGAACTAACAACAGCAAACAACAACCTGAGATGAAAACACATCATGACACCACCCAGAACTCAATCCAGATATAGCAGTGGAGGTTGTATGCCATTAAATTGATTCCAACTCATAGTGCCCCTATATAGGGTTTCCCAGGCTGTAAATCTTTATGGGAGAAGAAAGCCACATCTTTCTCCTACAAGGTACCTGGTGGACTCAAACTGCCAACCTTGTGGTTAGCAGCCCAACACATAACCCACTACACTACCAGGGTGACATAAACCTACATGACTGACAATTGGGAACCAGTGATATCAGTCTATAATTAAGACAACTACAAAGCAAATAGAGGGAAAAGTATAGTTACAGAATTTATAAATAGCAAGGAAGTTAAGAAGATTTCAATGTAAAACAGACTATTTTAAACTGAGGAAGAAATTAATAAACTATAGGATAACCTCAAAAGGCATATACTTTCACATCAAAATAAGAAAAAGGAAAATCATAAAGATTTAGTAAACATTAAAATGACAGCAGTAAGAAAAATGACAAGAAAAGGCACAAACAAAATGAACTAAGCACAGAAATGTATATGGAACAGAGAAACAAACAGCACCAACAAAAAAAAAACCACAGCAATTGATTCATAACCTATTGAAGATTACACTGAACGCCAACAATCAAGAGGCAGAAAATAGCAGAATGGATAAGAAAGAAGGATCTTCAATGTGCTGTATGTAAGATTCATGCCTTATAAACAAAGACAACTATAGACTTAAAAATTGAAGGACGAAAAAAATATATCAAGCTAACAGCAATGAAAGATGAATAAGAGTGGCATTAATAATTTATAATAAAATAGACTTTAGGACAAAAACCAACATAAGAGACAAAGAAGAACATCATTATTATGTTTAATGGGTCAACTGAACAAGCCCATATAGCCATAATAAATATCTCTGTTCCCAATGGAAGAGTCTCAAAATACCTAAAACACACTCTATCAGTAGTACTTCTGTGGTGCTGTTGGATAAGCACTAGACTGCTAACCAGAAGTTTGGTGGTTCAAACCCACCAGCCTCTCCTTGGAAACCCTATTTAGGGTCACTATGAGTTGGAATTGACTCGAAGGCACTTAACAACAACAACAGAAATAAAGATGAAATAAATAACTCTGCAATAATAGTAGGATAATTTAATACATCCCCTTTGATAAAAAAAAAAAAAAAAAAAAAACAACTAGAAAGAAATTCAAGAAGGACACAGAAGAACAAACAACACAATAAACCAACTTGACCTCACAGACCACAAAGCAAGCCTCAATAAATTTAAAACTTCAAAACACTACAAAGCATTTCCAAGATCACAACATTATAAACACAGAAATAAATCATTAGAAGATCAAAGAACAAAATGAGTCCCTAGATATTAAATAACACACAGCTTGAAAACTTACTATTAATAGAAGACATAAAAAATGAATTAAAGAGCTTAATTGAATCAAAAGACAATGAAAACACAATATACCCAAACCTTTGGAACACAGCAATAGCCGTGATGAGAGGTCAGTTTCTAGTAATAAATGCACACATCCCAAAAGAAGAAATAACCAAAATCAAAGCCTTAACACAGTATCTCCAAAAAGTAG
Source organism: Chrysochloris asiatica (assembly GCF_000296735.1). Lineage (NCBI taxonomy): Eukaryota > Metazoa > Chordata > Mammalia > Afrosoricida > Chrysochloridae > Chrysochloris > Chrysochloris asiatica. Next base: position 9,060,503 of record NW_006408652.1, on the reverse strand, counting down.
GAAACGAGCAGCAAACTAAGTCCACAGTCACCAGAAGAAAAGAAATAATAAAGATTGGAGCAGAAATAAATGACATAGAAAAAGAAAAATAATAGAAAATGAAAGAATTAATAAAATTGATAAACCACTGGAAAATCTGACAAAAGAAAAGAAGAAACAAGTGAAAGAAAGACTGGTAAAAGAATGAGTTGACTCACAACAGAAACAATGGAAATAAAAAGGACAATAACAGAGTACCACAAAGAACTGTACTCCAACAAATTTGAAAATTTAGAAGAAATGGACAGATGTCTAGGAACACACTACCTACTTAAACGATTACACACAGAAGCATAAAACACGAACAGATGTATAGCAAAAGAAGAAATTGATCTGTCACTAAAAATTCCCAGGCAGCTTTATTGGTGAGTTCTATAAACATTCAGAGAATAGTTGACACCAATTTTACTCAAACTATATCAGAACATAGAAAAGGATGGAAAAACTCACAAATTCATTTTATGAAGTGAGCGTAACCCTGATACCAAAACTAGGCAAAGAAACCACTAAAAAAAGAAAATTATAGACCAATATCCCTCATGAACAGAGTTGCAAAAATTATCAACAAAATCCTATCTAATAGAGTCTGCCTACAAAAAAACAAAACAAAACAACAAACAACAACAAAGCAAAACACCATGACAAAGTAGGATTCATACCAGGTCTGCTTCAATATGGAGTCTCTGTGTGGCACTGGACCACAAGGTAGCTTTGAACCACAAGGTCAGAAGGTGAAACCCACTAGCCACTCCTTTGGATTTGGAAGCCTTATACAGGGTAGCTATTCTGAACCCATTCAATGGCACTTAACAACAGGACAAAAATGGTTCAGTATTAGCAAAACAATCAATGTGATCCACCACATAAATAAAACAAAGGAAAAGAACCACATGATCTTATTGACTGATGCATAAAAAGGCATTTGATAAACTCTAACACCAATTTCTGATAAAGATATTCAACAAAATAGGAATAGGAGGGAAATTCTTCAACCTAATTAACAGCATATATTAAAAAAAAAAAAAAAAGACCAATATTGTGTCAATGGCAAGAAACTGAATGCATTCCCCTTACAAATGGGAACTAGACAAGGATGTCCTGTATCACCACTCCTATTAAATATTTTGCTAGAAATCTTAGCTAAAGCTATGACAAGAAAATGGAATTACAGACATAGAAATTGGCAAAGAAAAAGTAAAACTCTATTTCCAGATGATATGATCCTATACATGGGATATGTCAAAGAATCAGTGAGAAAATTATTTGAACTCATTAAAAGATTCAGCGAATTAGCAAAGTACAAGATCAATTTACAAAACTCTGTTGAATTCCTTTACACTAATAAAGAGTTTTCTGAAAAGGAAATCAGGAAAACAGTACCATTTACAATAGCCATGCAAAATATAAACATTTAAAGAATAAATCTAACCAGAGAAACAGAAGGTCTATATATACAAAGAAAACTACAAAACGTTACTACAAGAAACCAAGAGACCTACATAAATGGAAGAATATATACAATTGCACATGGATAGGAGGAGATATGGTATGGAGATATAAGTACTGGACTGTGAACTACAAAGTTGATGGTTCAAACCCACCAGCTGCTACTTCAAAACCCTATACAGGGTCTCTATGAGTCAGAACCGATTTGACGTCACTTAACAACACCATGGATAGGAAGACTTAACATTGTGTGCGTGTAACTACTACTTAAATGGATCTATAGATGTAATGTAATCCCAATCCAGATTCCAGTATCATCCTCTAAAGAGATGAGGAGAAACTAATCACTAACTTTATATGGAATGGAAAGAGACCCCAGATAAGCAAAGTATTACTAAAGAAGAAGAACAAAGTAGGAGGCCTCTCAATTTCTGATTTCAAAACCTACTACATAGCCACAGTAGTCAAAATAGCCTGGTACTGGTACAACAAAAGACACATAGATGAATGAACACAATTGAGAACCCAGAAGGAAATCCATCCACCTATGGTTAGCTGATAGCTCACCAAGGGCCAAAACATATTAAATAGGGAAGAGCTAGTCTCTTTAACAAACAGTGCAGGTGAAATTTGAAATTCACTTGCAGAAGAATGAAATAAGACCTATATCTCACAGCATATACAAACACAAACTCAAGATAGTTTAAAGATGTAAATGAAAAACCTAGAGCTAGAAAGATCATCAATGAAAAAACAGCACAGACTTAGGGTCTCTGATGCAAGGTATAAATACCCTATCAAACATTACTTAAAGCACATGGTTGAAGACAACACTTAAGATTTGTTGTTAATGTGCTGACTCATGGTGACGCTGTATAGGATTTCGATGAGTGGCTAGTGAACCTGAACTGCCGACTTTCTGGCTCAAACCTACCTTGTAGTTGAGTGTTTATTGTACAGCGCCATACCAGGACTCCACATAGATGACAGTGGGCCTCCTAAACATTAGGCACTTAAGTGTATCAAAATATTTCAACATATGTGCAAAAAGAGGAAAAGATATATCAAACAAGAGACTAATCTCTAAAATTTTTAGAAAATTTCAACACCTCACCAAGAAATCAAATTTTAAAAAGGGCATGTACTGTTGTCATTAGTAAAGCTCCATCAAGTTGGTTCTGATTCATAGCAACCCTCTATAGAGTTTCCAAGGAGTGACTGGTGAGTTTGAACTGCTGACCTTGTGGTTCAACCCAACCTTGAGGTCCAGTGCTTTATCCCACAGAGCCACACCAAGCAGAGTTAATCATTAGTGGGATGCTAATCAAAACAACAATGAGATATCATCTTATCCCAGTATTAATAGCAAAGTTCAAAAAACCACAAATGCTAAAGAGAGTGTGGAGAGACTGAGGCCCTACTGCACTGCTGGTGGAACTGTAAAATGGTTCAACCACTGTGGACAATGATATATCGCTTCCTCAAAAAGTAGCAAATAGAAATACCATACGATACAGCAATCCCTCTACTACATAAGGGCCATAACATGAATAGATATATGCACACCCATATTTATCACAGCATTCTTCACAACAGCAAAAAGATGGAGACTATCTTAAATGTCCGTAATGAAAGAACCAATAAACAGAGTTTGGGACATATGCACAGTAAAATACTACATGACTAATAGGAACCCTATTATTGAAGAATAATGATAAATCTGGGAAACACCTCATAACATGGATGAACCTGTAGGACACTATGCTGAGTGAAATAAATAAATCACGAAAGAGCAAATATTGCATGAGACCACTATAATAAAAATCCAAGAACAGGTTTTGACACTAAAGGAAACATTCTTTGATGGCTACCAATATTGGGAGGGAAGGGGGATTCACTGGCTACAGAGAAGACATGTGTTTATTTGGGTTATGGGGAAGGCAATATAAAACAAGTGGGAGATTGGCAGAAGAATGATGAAGGTAAGGGAAGACATAGGGAGTAATGCAAGAACTAAAGGGATTAAGGGAATAGAGGTACTGTTAAATGCACAAGTCTTTAATAACAGTGATCTATGGGTTGTTGTTGTTAAGTGCCTTCGAGTCGGTTCTGACTCTTAGCAACTGTGCATAGGGTTTCTGAGGAGCGGTTGGTGGGTTTTAACTGCTGATCTTACAGATCAAACAGACCTTGCACTCTAGCTCATTATGCTGCATCATTACACCAGGACTTTAATCTATGGGTAGCTACATGGATAGATGTACAGGTTGAATGGGTAAAGGAGAAAGAGTGGGAGTATGTCCACAAATATATAAAG
>NW_006408652.1:9055280-9056489 GCF_000296735.1 Chrysochloris asiatica | reverse complement strand
TGTGTCATAGAGTCAGTTCTGATTTATAATGACCCAGTATAGGGTTCCTGAGAGCAGCTGGTGAATTTGAACTGTGGACCTTGTGGAATTTTGGTGTGGTACTGTCAGCTCAGCACTAGACTGCTAACCACCAGGTTGGTGTTTCAAACCCACCAGCCACTCCTTGGAAATTCCATACATGGTGGCTGTGAGTTAGAACTTAACGACAAAAACAACCTACGGTTTCCGAGGCTGTAAATCTTTACGGGAGCAGAAAGCCTCATTGTTCTCCCACAGAAAGGCTGCTAGTTTTGAACTGCTGATTTTAAGGTTAGCAGTCCAACTTGTAACCACTATACTGCCAAAGCTGCTTGTAGTGAAGCATATAGGGGAAATTTTTTGAAAACATATTAGACATTACCAAACAACTTGAGAGAATAATTTTCTGGGCCTGGGGACTCAGGATCATAATTTGGGGGGGTGGGTAACGTGGTCAATCAAACAATATCTTTGATATCCCATGCAAGTAAAGTTTCACTAAAGGTAATACAGAAACGGCTGCAAGCATACATTGACAGAAAACTTCCAGAGGTTGAAGGTGGATTCAGAAGAGGCCATGGAATGAGGGATATCATTGCTAAAAGCAGAGAATATCAGAAAGATGTATACCTGGGTTTTATTGACTACGCAAAGGATTTCGATTGTGTGGGTCATGACAAGCTATGGACAACATTGCGAAGTATGAGTATTCCAGAACACTTAATTGTGCTTGTGAGGAATCTGTACACGGAACAAGAGGCAGTTAGTTGTTCAAACAGAACATGGGAACACTAAATGGTTTAAAATTAAGGTATGCGACAAGGTTGTATTCTTTCACCATACTTATTCAACCTGTATGCTGATCAAATAAGCCGAGAAGTTGGGTTCTATGAAAACAAGTGACATCAGGATTGGAGGAAGACCCATTAACAGATAAGCAGATGATACAATCTTGCTTGCTGAAAGTGAAGAGGACTTAAAATATTTACTGATAAAGATCAAAGAGTACAGAATTTGATATGGATTGCATCTCAATGTCAAGAAAACAAAATCCTCACCACTGGACCAATAAATGACATTTTTATCAATGGAGAAAAATTTGAAGTTGTCAAGGACTTCATTCTTCTTGGATCAACTATCAACACTCATGGAAGCAGCAGTCAAGAAATCAAATGATGTATTTCATTTGGC
>NW_006408652.1:8988042-9054450 GCF_000296735.1 Chrysochloris asiatica | reverse complement strand
GCCCTTGGTCAACTTTCAAGTCTAGAAGTGAACTGACCCTTGTGGCCCAGTTTTCAGACAAGCAGTACATAAGAACAAGGGTTACAACAACACACGTGAGGTATGTACACCATAGAATGGTCAACCATTTGAGATCAAAAGGGCAGAATTTACCTAAGGGCAAAATTCAGGAGACTTGGGAAAAGAGGAGGAATAGAAATGGGAACCACGGGGAAGAAGTGGGATAAGTAAGAGATGCTACATGGAGGGAACTGCAATCATTGAGACGAAGCAAAGTGTATGTGGAATGTGAAACTGATAATCTGTTTTCTAAACCTTAACTCAATTCACAATAAAAGTTAAAAAAAAAAATAAGGAAGGAGGGAAAGATTTCTAAATGCTACAATTCAATGCTAATAAATTCAACAAAAATTGTATTTCAACCGCACCTTCCTAAAAAAGTAAATCTCTTATAACAAATATGATGTTGCTGTTGTTAGGTGTTGTCGAGTGGGTTCTGACTCATAGTGACCTTGAGTAGAGTTTCCAAGGAACAACTGGTGGGTTTGAAATGCTGATCTTGTGGTTAGATGCTCAGTTCTGATACTACACCACAACACCAGGAGTAACAAATATGGCAATACTTGTCAAATGAGCTACTTGTTTCCACACATTTTCATGTTTTCTTACAGGTGAAGCAATGTGATTATTTGGCCAAGAAAATATTAACTGGTATCACTTTGGGTTGAGTCTCTGAAAAAATAAAAAAATCAGTGTGGTTTCATTTCTTCCTTCACCTTTTATGAGTGCCAAAGAGGGCTTATGTTCTACCTTGTACACAAGTCGCTACAAGTTAGATGAGCTTCCTACAACTTCCATTCCTGGGTCACTATGTGGAAAAGAGTTCCCTACAAATTAAACTGTGGCATGCACCCTGAGTGAAAAATAAATTATGTCATGTCAAAAAAAAGTAATAAATTCTGGGATAAATGAAGAGTACAGATTTCAAAGATCAATAGAATCAGTATAAACCCATATAACCTAAAAGTACCTGGAACCAGTTAGATTTTCTGGGGTTTAGGACACGATTTTAACATTTAAAAATTAGTCTTTATCCCACTTAGACTGCTGTTTTTTTCTGCAAGCGGGAGCATCTGCATATCTGAACTCTCTCCTCACAACTAAACTCTAATGGCCCTGAGAGTGGGTGTGGGCTTCCTCATCTTGGTATCCCATACAATGTAAAAAGAGTAGAAAAGGCTCAACACATTTCCATACAAGTGCATCCAAATAAAGACCACACATTGCTCATCTAGATGGAAGCCATAAAAGGCAGGTAACAACTCTCAGGCTAAACAGATTGGACCTCAGTAACAGAAAACTGATATTTGCTAATGTCCTCGTCGTTGTTGTTGTTAGGTGCCATCGAGTTGGTACCAATGCTTATCAACCCTATGCCCAACAGAACGAAACACTGCCTGGTCCTGGGTAACCTCAACAATCGTTGCTACACCTGAGCCCACTGCTGCCACCACTGTGCCAATACATCTCATTGGGGGTCTTCCTCTTTTGCTCTGACCCTCCATTTTATCAAACATGATAACCTTCTCCACCGAGTGGGCCCTCCTGATAATATGCCCAAAGTGTGAGAGACCAAGTTTGACCATCCTAGCTTTCATGGAGCATCTGGCTATACTTTTTACAACACAGATCTGTTAGTTCTTTTGGCGGTCCATAGTATTTTCAATAATCTCTTTCAAGAGCATAATTTAAATGCGTCAGTTCTTCTATGATCTTCCTGATTCATTGCCCATCTTTTGCATGCATATGAGGGTATTAAAAATACCATGGCTTGAGTAAGGCACACCTTAATCCTCAAACTGACATTTTTGCTCTTCAACACTTTAAAGCGGTCTTGTGCCGCAGATTTGCCTAATGAAATACGTCATTTGATTTCTTCTGCTGCATAGCACAGATTGTTAAGGAGCTCTGGTAGCGTAGTGGTTACAAATCAGGCTGCAAACCTCAAGGTCGGCAGTTCGAAGCTACCAGCCATTCCACAGGATGAGGCTTTCTCCTCCAGTAAAGATTTGCAGCCTCAGAAACCGTATACAGACTCGCTATGAGTCGGAACCGACTCCACGGCACATAACAACAACATAGCACAGATTGTCAGTGAACCTTCCTCCAATCCTGATGCCATGGTTTTTCTTCATATAACACAGCTTCTCGGATTATTTGCTCAGCATACAGGTTGAATAAGTATGGTGAAAGAATACAAGCCTGGTGCACGTCTTTCTTAATTTTAGACCATTCAGTGTGCCCACGTTCTGTTCAAACAAGTGCCTCTTGGTCTATGTACAGGCTCCTCAGGAGCACAATAAGTGTTCTGGAATACTCATACTTCACAATGTTGTCCATATCTTATCATGATCTACACAATCAAAAGCCTCTGCATAGTCAAAAATGTGCAGGGAAACATCTTTCTGGTCTTCTATGCTTTCAGCCAAAATCCATCTGATGTCAGCAATGATATCCCTTGTTCCACGTCCTCTTCTTCTGAATCTGGCTTGATCCTCTGAAAGTTCTCTGTCAATGTATGCTTGCAGCCATTTTTGGATTACCTTTAGTAAAACTTTACTCGCATGTGATATCTATGATATTGTTTGATGATTTCCACATTCCTTTGGGTCACTTATCTTTGGAATTGGCACAAACATGGATTTCTTCCAGTCAGTTATTTCCAAATTTCTTGGCTCAGATGAGTGAGTGCCTCCAGTGCTGCATCACATTGTTGAAAGATTTCAATTTGTAGTCCACCAATTCCCTTGTTCTTTGCCAATGGCTTCAATGAACCTTGGACTTCTTCCTTCATGATCATAGGCTCTTGATCATATGCTTCCTCTTGAAATGGTTGAACAGAACAGGGATCATTTCCGTTTGCTAATTGTTGTTGCTGTTAAGTGCTGTCGAGTTGATTCAGACCCATAGTGACCCTGTATAGGGTTTCCAAAGAGCCACTGGAGAGCTTGAACCACCGACCTTGCAGTTCAAAAGACTTTGCAGTCTGATGCATTAGCCCACAGCACCACACCAGGACTCTGTTTGCTAATTTGTTGTTGTTGTTAGGTGCTATCGAGTTGGTACTGACTCATAGCGACCTTATGCACAGCAGAACAAAACACTGCCTAATCCTGGGCCAACCTCACTACTGTTGACATGCTTGAGTCCATCGATGCTGCCACTTGGCCAGTCCATCTCACTGGGGGTCTTCCTTTTTTTCTCTGACCCTCCACCTTACCAAACATGATATCCTTCTCAAGCGACTGGTCCCTCCTCACAATATGTCTGAAGTATGAGATATGAAGTTTGGCCATCTTGGCCTCCAAGGAGCACTCTGGCTGCACTTCTTCCAAAACGGATCTATTGGTTCTTTTGGCAGGCCATGGCACTTTCAATATTCTCCTCCAACACCACAAAGGTTTCGAATTGAATTACTTCTTCCTTATTCACTGTCCAGCTTTTGCATGCATATGAGGTTATTGAAAATACCATAGCTTGGGTCAGGCGCACCTTAGTCCTTAAGCTGACATCTTTGCTCTTCAACATTTTTAAAAGGTCTTGTGCAGCAGATTTGCCTAATGCAATACTTGCCTGTCAGTTTGGCCGTTTGTGGTACTGCGGTGGCTTGTGAGTTGCTGTGATTCTGAAAGCTATGCCACCAGTATTTTAAATACCAGCAGGGTCACCTATGGTGGACAGGTTTCAGATGAGCTTCCAGATGAAGACAGACTAGGAAGAAGGAGTGATGAACTACTTTTGAATATTTAGTCACTGAAAACTTTATGAATAGCAGAAAAACACTGTTTGCTAATAGTGTATATTAAATCATGGACTTTTTACAATTCTCCATATTCTCTTTTCATTAACTGGTAGATTTCATCACTATCTTTGACCATTAGTTGTGTTCCTGATAAAAATTTAATTGCACACAGTGCAAGAGTTTTATATTTTGAGTTTCTATATTTGTGTTTCCTTTTTAAGAAGAATCAAGGCTCATATCAATCTATAAAGCTAGCTGAGATTCATTTCACTTTTTTATAGAAAATAATTTTTTTAAATTATTATTTTATATATTTTTATGTTATACATTATTTTTTATATTATTTAGGTGGTCATTTCCAATGTCAGTATCTATGTCAATAAAGCTTAAGTCTTAATCATAATTGTTGCTGTTGGAAACTGGCACCAAGTCAATGGAAGGAAACACTGTGTAATCCTGTGCCATCCCCAGGATCAGTAGAGGATCTGACTACTATGAGCCATAGGATTTTCATTGGCTGATTTTTGTAAACAGATTGTCAGGCCATTGTTTCTAGTCTGTCTTAGTCTGGAAGCTTCACAGAAGGTTATTCAGTACCTTAGCACCACACAAGCCTGTCAGATGAATGGGAGATTTGTATGAGGTGCATTGGCTGGGAATCAAACCTAGGTCTCCTACATTGTTGCTGTTTTTAAGTTAGTCTCGATTCCTAGAGACCCTGTATAGGGTTTCCAAGAAGCAGCTGGTGAGTTCGAACTGCCAACCTTGTGGTTCAAACTGAACTTTAGGTCCAGTGCTTTATCCCACAGAGCCACACCAGAACTCATGGGTCTCTGCATGGAAGAGGAGAATTCTACTACTGAATCACCACAACCCTTATCTAAACACGATTTATTGTCATTTTCGGTGCCAGGGAGTCATCTCTGACTCATAGCAAACCCTATGCACAACCGAATAACATACTGCATGGTCCTGCACCATGCTCACAATCGGTAGGGTTAAGCCCACTGTGTCTGCTACTGTGCCAATCCACAGTGATCTGAAGGCCACTGCCAACATCTAAGCTGTGCTTCTATTTTTTTTACATAGTTTACTTCTTCACAAATGATAAACCGCCTCAGCAAAACACCAGTAACTTCCTAACAAATACACAAAAACTGCTTTCTGTTTTCTAGGATTTAGAGTCTCTCCAGTCTAAAAAACACATGCAATCAGATAAGCCTCTGGTTGGATTTGGAATCCTGTGGGAAGGAGTGGTTGGTACACTGTGAATTCTCTCTTGGAAATAAAACCTTCTAGGCAAAGGCTCTACCTACTACAAAGCAAACAATCATATGTTTGCTTAGGAGTTGAAGTATTTTTACATTCCCTATGCTCGGTCTGTGGAACCTTGTTCAATTCTGGTAACACACATTGTGATTTTTAACACCGGTCCATATTTTATCTATTAGATGTGATTTCCTTTTACTAATCACAGAGCTAGATACAGTTTGCTATGTTTCCATTGCTAAATTCCAGCAAATGATAGATAGTAGGGTTTAATATTCAATACATATGGACCTAACATCATAAAGCTGACCTTAGAGGGAACATAGAGAGACGACTTGATTACAAGACCACCTTTTAACAAGGTACTTTTGGCATTTCAGGGGGATAAAACCCTTATGCCAGGCACATGAGGTATAAAAGTCAGTTATCTTTATCCTAAAATCTATAAAATCTGACAAAACGTTTTAATGAAATTAAACTATAACTCTATTCTAGGACATGTTTCATCCATTTCAAATTTGGTTTGGAGATTTAAATTCTCCATTAGTGTTGGTATGTTATTGGTATTTTTGTTGTAACTAATCAGGCGCACCTGTGTAACAATCAGGACTTTTGAGTAGATTCGAACAAGTTCAGTCATGATAGATGACGCAAAACCAGAATAGGCCCAGATTTTTAAAACTTGGGTGATCTGGAATGATACTTGGAATGGGAAAAATTTACAAGTTGAAGGCCTGGAATAGGAGACTTGGAAGAGGCCTTTCCAGGAGCCTGAAGCAGGAGATTGGATTACTGCCAGGACGTTGGAGATTCACACACTTTCAAAGTAGCAAGTCAGCCGCCATCTTTGAGCAGGGCACGTCCATTTACAGACTCTTCTCTAAATCTGATGGGCATGGCTTCTGGTTGCTATATGATGCATGCAATGCTCTTGTTTTCTAAGAGGGAGATAAACGTTTCCCAGTTTCATTATTGTTCTGGCTCACCTAAATTCTTAAAATTTGGTTCTGTTGACATTTCCTCTTTTGGACATAACCGAACCATGCTCTGGACCTAACTGAAACAAGCTTTGGTAACAAAGAACATGGCATAACATGGCCAGAGGACATTCATGCCAGAAGAGTGCCCGCCAATTCTCGCTCCGGCTTCAAACTTTGTCAGCAAAACCTGGCAGCCTCATGTGTTCCCCATAATAAAATGAATTCTCAGCCTGTGGAGGTCGGGACCCCACAAGCCAATGAGCTGTTTTGAGTTTGAAGAAAAAGCCTGTAAAGAGGAAGAAATGTGATTAATAATGCATGCCATCTCCTCATTGCTGGCAAAGTGGGTGAAGGATGGGAGGGGTTCTTGCTCCATGATTGACTTTGAGTGATGGGGAAAGGGTTAAGACAAAAAAGGTAGATTTAGAAATAGTATCGAGTGTTGATGCTTTGCTGAGAATGTTGTAATGTTCTATATGTTGTTGATAAGTGCTCTCCTATTGGTTCCGACTCATAGTGACCCTGTGTAGTGTTTCCAAGGAGTGGCTGGTGAGTTTGAACCACTGACCTTGTAGTTCAAACAGACATTGTGGCCCAATGTTTATCCTATAATGCCAGACTGGGGTATATAAGTGTCCATTATTAAGTGGCATGTCCTGGTGTGGTGCCATAAGATAAGCACTTGACTACAAGGTTGGTTTGAACCAGAAGGTCATCGGTTCAAACTCACCAGTTTCTCCTTAAAAATCCTATACAGAGTAGCTATGAGTCGGAACTGACTCGACAGCACTTAACAACAACAACAAATTAATCAGCATGAAGATATTTAAACGCCCCTTGGTAAAGCCATTCCAATATCTTGAATGGACAAAAGAAAGAAAAAATAAGGTCTTTAGAAATGAATTACTTTCCATTTCTTCTTTTTCTTTCCCTAGAGAATTTAAGAAAGCAAGAGGCAGAGCACAAGATGAAACAAATTCATTGAATTCTCAAAAATCAAAACCATACTCTGCGAGGACCAATGGTGTGACATTTGAATTATTCTTTAGTTACAAATTAGCACCTCTTAAGAGCCTCATGGTTTTGAGCCATTGATTTTTGATAAATCCTGATTGGCAAACGTGAGAACAGATGTAGGTGTGCCAGATGGCTTTTTCAGACTTACTCAGGTCTAATTGCCAGACTTTGGGCCAACTAAAGCTGAGAAAATGAAAGAAGTAATTTATTCTTGTTCTCCTGACTCTGGGGATGGTGCTCTCTGTGCCCACCAGTTCATGCCCTGTGTGCAATGCCATCCATTTGGAAGAAAATAACTTATTCAACTTCCAGGCCAACAGAAATGTACCAAGGGAGGAGAAAACTGAAAGTAGTTTCAAAAAATTAAAATATGCTGGAGAACAGGGGAAATACCAATTATAGGTTCTCCAAGATTTTATGAGAAACTGCTTGACTCATTTGAGCCAACAGTGTTTACAGTTGCAGCAATGAAAATTCTAATTTTGTGCTCTAATGAACACAAAACGATCCATACTCAACCTTGGCAAAACTTATAATGACTGTGTAATTGAAGTGACTTTGTCATATTAAAATATTTCACAAAATTAAACGAAACTGCCAGGAAGTAAAACAAGGTTTGGGAAGCCTGAGATAGGTGATTCAATACACACACCACCTCCCTGCTTTGCAAGAAGTATGAACAGTTTAAAGAATTGAAAAATAACATCCATATTTAGCACCAGCTTACTGAAAAACAATATAGGTAGTGCTCGTATTTAAGAAAGATCCCCATAATAAAGTCATTTTATTTTAAGGATCAGTTATAATTTACTTTTGTTTCAAATATCTCCTGATATACTTAAAATGATATCAAATTCCCCTGACCATATATTTGGAATGCAGAAATGGGAAGCTCTCTGCGCCCACCCCACCCCCCACCCCCTGTGACATTTTGTAGTTAGAATCTGTTAGTGGTTTTCGCCACAACCTCTAGCAAAGTCATAAGAGAAATTCTTATCAAGGTGAATCATGAGTGTGAATACATAGGTTTGGAAAGGATCTTGATCGTATCTATTTCAGAGACTACTTAATAGATTTGATGCCTGACACCCAATTCCATTCTCTCCAGGCTCTTGGATTCAGAATTGAAAAATAGCCACTTCTGTATTGGAAGAGCCTTTCATTTTTGTGTCTCATATGCAAAGTCCAAATAAGCAATCAAGGGTTGCCTTCTAAACCCAAAGTCCTAGTGTGGCACTGTAGGATAAGCACTGGGCTGCATTGGACCACAATGCCAATTTGAACTGCAAAGTTGGCAGTTCAGACTGACCAGCCACTCCTCTGAAACCTTATATAGGGTAGCTATGAGTTGGAACCGACTTGACGGCATGTAACAAGAACACACAAGTCATGATTTGTAAAAAAATACTGTGTAATTTGGACTCAGAATGGCAAAAGCATCTTGATAAAAAGAACAAATATGGAGGATGTCCACCTTCAGATTTCAAAACCTACAACAAAGCTACACTAATCAAGACACTGTGGTACTTGCATAAGGATAGGCATATAGGTCAAGGGAATAAAACTGAGAGGCCAAAAAGAAATTCTCATATTTATGACCAACTGAGTTTTGACAAGGATGCTAGGGCAATTCAATGGAGAAATGGACAGTCTCAACAAATGTTGCTGAGACAAAGAGTCCTGAGATCACAACCTAGGGCATTTCGACTGTGTATCAGAAGCAACTTGATGCCATACAATAACAGCAGCTTTATAACATAAATTAACACTAACAAAAAATGGAACAAAGGCCAAAACATGTGAGCAAAACTATAAAGGATCTTAGAACAATTCATTCATTATCTTGGATTAGGCATTGGGCTGTTTGTTAGATACGATACCAAAAGCAGAAGCAAAACCAGCAACACCAAGCTAGATAAATTGTGCTTCACCAAAATTAAAACATTAGTGTTTCAAAGGGCACCGTTAAGAAAGTGAAGACACAACTCAGAGCTCACAGGATGGGAGAGAAAATCCAATAAAGAAGTCACATTTAGAATACATAAAGAACTATAACAATTCAACAATAAAAAGACAAAGGCTCTAAATACATAGTTCTCCAAAGAATATATGCAAATAGACAACAAGCATATGAAAAGACGTTTAACATCATTAACTACCAGGGGAATAAAAAAATAAAAATAAAACCCACATGAGATAACACACTTCTTCATACCCACTGAAAAGTACTATAAATTAAAAAGACACAGTACAAGTATTAACAAGGATTTGAAAAAACTGAAACCCTAATCCCATGGAAGTTGTCAAAGACTTCATTTTGTTCAGATCAACCGTCAACACTCATGGAAGCAGCAGTTAAGAAAGACTGCATTAGGAAACTCTGCTGTACAAGATCTCTTTAAAGAGCAAAGGTGTCAGTTTGAAGACTAAGGTGTGTCTGTCTTAAGCCATAGCATTTTCAATAACCTCATATGTATGTGAAAGTAGGTTTAGTAAGACCTAGAAGAATTGATGCATTTAAGTTACGGTTTTGGAGGAGAATATTAAAAGTACCAGGGACTGCCAGAAAAACAAACCAATCTGTGTCGGAAGCAGTACAACAAAAGTGCTCCCTGGAAGCCAGGATGGTCAGACTTTGTCTCTAGTGCTTCGGACATATTATCAAGGGGGACCAATCTCTGGAGAAGGATATCATGTTTGGTAAAGTGGAGGGTCAGAGAAAAAGAGTAAGACCCTCAATGAGATAGACTGGCACAGTGGCAGCAGCAATGGGCTCAAGCATAGCAATGATTCTGAGGTTGGCGCAAGAGCAGGCAGTGTTTCATTTTGCTGTGCATAGGATTGCTATGATTCGGTACCAACTCAACGGTACCTAACAACAACAACAATCCCGTTGCTGGTGGGTATCTAAAAGGGTGTAGCTGCTTTGGAAACAGTTTGGCCGTTCTTCAAATGGTTAAATACAGAATTAATATAGATGACTCAAGAATCCCCTTCTGGGTCTAAGATACATTTCAAATATGTTCATGTAAAACTGTGTACACAAATATTAATTGCAGCATGATTTTCCATAGTCATAAGATGAAAACAACACAAGTTCTCATTCACCAGATGAATGAATAAATCAAAGGTGGGCTATTCATACAATGGAATATTACTCAGCCATGAACATGAATGAAGTATTGATTCATGCTACTACCTAGTGTGGCACTGTGGGATGAGCACTGGACTGTTAACCACAAGGTCAGTTATTTAAACCCACCACTCACTCCTTGGAAACCCGATACAGCATCATTATGCTCAACGGCACTTAACACCACCACCACTATGGAGTAATGTTGAAAATATTATGCTATGTGAAAGAAGCCAATCACAAAAGACCCCATATTATGATTTCATTCCTACGAAATGTCCAAAAGAGCTAAATCCATAGAGATAAAAAGTAGCTTAATGGTTTCCTAGGAATGAGGGAAGGAAGGATAGAGAGTGAATGCTAATGGTTTCCTCTGGGGAATGTTCTGGAACTAGATAGTCGTGACTGTGGATCAACTTTGCGGATTCAAATATAATCAATGAATTGTACACTTTAAACAAGTGACTTGTATACAGTGTGAATTTTATCAACACAGTTAATAAAAACTGTGCAATCACCTGAAAAACTTCACTTTATAGACCTATAATTGAGACCGTTTTAAAAGTGGGATGGACATTACAGAGGATCTTACCTAACCAATAGGAATAACCATATTTATCTAATTGATTGGGCCATAAGTCTTCAATTTTATAGTGCACTTTATCTACTTACAATGAAGCTATGACTTGTAGAATAACTGTTCATGACCACTGTACACCTGATTTAGACTATACTTTTAACAGCTCCCTTCAATGCCTGGTGAACATTGTAAATTGTGCTCGAGTGGCTCCATATACGAACATGAGATCGGCTAAAGCAACTTTTGCTGTCTGGGATCAATGTGCAAATTACTTAGGTTAATCCACTGATGTGTTTATATCACTATTGCAACCCAGGTGTACTTATCCCAGCTATCAATATAGATTCTGATATTCCATGGACAAAACTTTCTAGAATGAAAATAAATTTGTGAAGCACTACAATATACTATATGCTGGCTCTCAGAGATGCACAATGTATAGTAGAATCTCAAGGGTTCAGTATTTAGCTTAGAAGAAAACATCTTTAACCCAGCATTTTGCATATTTATTTGACCACTTTCTACAACACATACATACACACTCACATTTGGTTTGTGTTCTGCATAACATCTAATAATATCCTTCAAAACACTCTTCATGGACCATACTTTGGGAGATGTTGACTTAGCCTATCAGACAGATTGGCTGAAGGATTAAAGAACAGTGACGTCCACGTTTTTACTATTTCAGTACCCTGCTTTGGAAAAAACAAAACAAAACCTAAAACAACTACCAACACTGGACTGCTAACTGCAAGGTCGATAGTTTGAAGCAAGCAGCTGCTCCATGGGAAAAAGATGATATTGTCTCTTCCTGTAAAGATTTACAGCCTTAGAAACCCTATACAGGGTCTCTATGGGTCAGTGGGTATGATTTTTGGTATGAATGTGTAATATACCCAAGTTCCTAAAACCAGTGTTTCCTAATGTTTTCCACATAAAAACAGGTTGGAATGGCATAGAGGGATAAACTAAGGAGGTGACATTAGTCAAGGGGGTCCAGTGTACCATGTCCTGGCACCCCCTAGGATTGCAGATATTCACGTATCTACACTTTTATAATCCATGGCACTAAAAGGCATTGGGCTAATTCTTCCCCAAGTAATCTACCCCCAAGTCCCCATAATGAAAATATTTTCATGTTGGTGAATTAGCAGATGCTGTGTCTCATTGATATTTGACTTGCCTGGCCATTGCAGTCTCATCATTGTGAGACTGACTAGAGTTTTGTTGAGCAGGTAGGAGGCACCTAGAATAAAAGGGCTATGTATGAGACTAAGTCTAATTGCATTCAAACACTCAACTACAACATTTGAACAACCAGGATTTCCATGCAAATGGCACAGAGAGAATGGCTAACAGTGATCATCTTCTATAGTTTTCCAGAATCATCAAAGAAGGATCACAATTTTGCTGGCACCAAGTGTCAGAATCAATTGGATGGCTTTAAAAAAAAAAAAAAAAAAAAAAAAAAAAGCCCACATTGCTTTCTTTCTACATTGTTTACCTACAATAGCTACTCTTAACCAAGTAATTTTGGTTAACTAGAGCACTTCTTTTCCCAGGCCTGTCAAATAGCAAAGGCAGAACTATATTTCCCCCCAAATGTAGCACTTTTGTTTTTCTTATTCATTTCCTTTGTATTATTCTTGTTTGGGGTAATCAGGGAATCCTATTTGTGTGTGTACATAATCTATCATAATACATGTGTATGCATATTTGCATTTATAAAAGTGTGTGTTTATACACATGCATATATATGATTTTTGCAGTCATAAACATTTCAAGGATCAGATTTCAGAAGGCTTCACAATATGCTTTCACTTGAAAGACAAATCCAATTCAACATGAAGTTTCATTATGAAGAAACTGTTACATGTGATGACAGTGGTGATTGAAAATTGAAATGAAGTGAGATGAAGCTCATACCCATTGGTATGAATGACACAAAGAACTCAATGTATCTAATCATCTCTGCTATGCCCACTGGGAATGAACTCCTGTGATACTGCAGAAGGTTGCTTCTTGATTGCTGGAAACGCAAGGATTAAGCCATATGCCACTTTTACCTGTTGTTAAAAAGAGCTTTGTGTGACTACTATATTCTGAGAATTGTTCTTCTTCATGATTTCTGGCTAAAGCAACTGGCAGTAATTATTGAGGCACAGGATTCATAAAGGAAGTGTACCCACTAGTCAGCATAGGTTGACACTTGGGCTTTTACACTTGCTCTCTGAATGGTTACAAACCCAGAAGCGGCCATGGTGGATCACCTCTGATCAAGTTTTCTTGTGCTCTAGGGAGCAGCCTAAGGAAAGAGATCTTTAACAGGAACACAATAGGACTTGTCCTCCCTCCTTTCTATCATAGGTTTGTCCTAAGAAGCTCAGTTGGGCTAGCTGCAGTATGATTGGATTAGCATCTCTTGGGCTTTGTTTTCTTCTCTTGTTCATAAAACTCACCTTCCGGTTTTTCTCCTCAACTCTCCCGTCTTCATGAATCAAGTCACCTTCTGCGTACCTTTCTTTCAGCCTCCAGAGACAATGTCATCCCAAGGTCCCCAGAGCCTCCAGCTGGGTGGCTTCTCTATTTGTTTCCTACTGCTTTCCCTCCCTCCTAGAGGCTCAGTGGATTCCGTTGATAATTTTCGCAGTTTCTGCTTGGAGGAATTTGGGAGCTGGGCTCCATTTCTGAATTGAGGTCCCCTGGTTAGTTGTACTGCACTGTGCTGTCAAGGTAACCCTGGATTCTTTTTATCATTAAAAAAAAAAAACACCAAGCAGGAAATGATTGATGGATGAATCAAGCATCCAAACGTAATATGAAAATGTTGCTGTTCAACATCACCATCTTCTTCCCTTAGCCCTGTCTTCCATTCAGCATCTTCTAGGGTCCTTCCTTGGTCATTATGCAAAATTGAAATAAAAACTACAGCATGTCCTTCCATTACTAATAAAATATTGAATGTACACGTTAGAAGTTACAATGTGATTACTGACCAGGTAGCCAACAAGTCCCCCAAACAATCCAAATAAATATGTCAAGTTTGTCTTCTCTGATTGTGCTGCCTGAATGGACAAGAGATTGGGAACTTGAACAGCGCTGGCCTGGACCATGTACCCCTGGCACCAGAAACCAGTGTGTCCCCAGTGCAAAGTTCCCCTTGGAAGATGTTCCTCATGTACAGTTGATTTCCCAATAAAATTGGCCTTGATAATCACCAATCAGCATAAGAAGAATCGCTGAGGGAGGACACCAGGTAGCTCAATTCTAGGAAATGCTGCATGCGGTAAAATTAACCTTGAAGCTGTATTCTTTTCGGACACATAGTCTTATATTTTAGTATCTTTGGTTCATAGCCATATTAAGTGAGGGATTAAAAAAAAAATCAGCCCCATCACTGAAATGTGACCAAGGCATTTAATTACTTATATATACATGGGCTGCTCCGCGGGAGAAAGATGAGGATTTCTACTCCCGTAAAGATTTACACCCTCGGAAACCCTATACAGGGTCACTATGGGTTGGAACCGACTCTATGGCACATAACAACTACAACAACAATATACATGGGAAGAACATGTAAAGGGAAAATAATAATTTGGCTTTATTGATCTGTATAACTATTGCTTAGGCCCTTTCGGTTAGACATTTCAGTGACTCGGAATATGAAACCTTTCTCAAAGGTTATCTCCCTTCGAATTTTCCACTTTGGAACCAGTCAACTTCTGAGACTATTGGCCAATAGGGAAATCTACTGGAGGATTCTTCTAAGTATGAACAGCAGAAAGGAGAAAGGGGATAGAAACACATCTCAGCCTCCCTGAATTTAAAGAAGAGAACAAGTGTGCACGGGGTTTGACCTTGACCCCTGTGTGCCCCTGCCTGCTAAATTTGAGCATCAAGATGGCCTTTTCAAAAGCTGGAAATAAATACAGCATATTTTGTCAGCTGTTAACTGCTCAGTCACAGAATTTGATTTCTGCCATTCTTAAAAATGCCTAACAATGTCAACTGCAACTGCCTATGCACACCTCTCACCCAGAGAAAGGCTGACCTCTTTACTCTTGTGCCATCCTTTCAAAATCAATACTGAGATAATATTCTTCTTAGGCTGGGCTCACTACAGAAGCAAAACCAATGAAGCTTATATATGTTGGTTCCGACCCATAGCGACCCAGGAGTGGGTTTCAACTGCTGAATTATCCTACAGTGTCACACCAGGACCATGTATATTTTGTTATTATTTAAGTGCTATCAAGTTAGTTCTGACTTATAGAGACCTTGTTTAGGGTTGCTGAGGAATAGCTGCTGCTGACTTTGTGGTTTGTAGGCCAGTACTTATTCTATAGTGCCACAGCAGGAGTCCTATGCATTTGCAGAGAGGTCTCCATCAAGGAAATGGCTCACACAGTTGTAGAGGTGGGAGAGTCCCAAGTCCATGAGCCGAATGTTAGGCTGGAGGCTTCTGACTCATGTAGCTGCAGGGCTGATGAACTAAGTAAAGTCTGTAGGCCTGATCCCAGGTAAGAAGGCAGGCTTCTGATGATTGCCAAGATTGGCAAGTAATAGAGCAGGCCACTGACTCAAGTCCAAAGAATCTAACGTCAGAGGACGAACCAGATGCAAGATCTAGGCCCAACAGAGAGTAAGCAAGCTTTGCCTGAGTGTATTCTAATATGTTAAAAGCAGGCCATGCCCACAAGGAAGCTTCCTTTCAATTGATTGGTTGCTGATAGCGCGCCTCAATATAGAGTTGATTACATTATATTAAATCTTATCATGGGAAATAACTACATCTCAACTGCAAAACCACTGAGAATTCTGGTCCAGTTAAGCTGACATAAAGCCTTAACTATCACAACATCCTAAGTAGGAGTGTGGGTATAAATCAGAAGAACCAACTGTGGAGTAAAATTCTAGCCTGAAATATAGCTTCTTTTAAAAGGTAGCTTGGTTCTTCTCTAAGAAAAAATGGTAACTAACAGGAGGGCTAAGAATGAGCTCAGCAATTAATTGTCCAAAGAGCAATACAAGATCAGGTACACTGTAAGACTAAATTCATTCCTTTGATTATGATTAATGTTAAATATTATCCCCCTAGACACCCAGACTCATCAAGAATTACTGAGCACCTACTATATGCTGGCTTCTGTTTGAGATGTTAGGGTAACAGCAGTGAAAAGAAAAAAGAAGACGTTCTTATTCATAGGGACCTTGCATTCTTGAGAGTAGTGGCAATCTAAAACTAGGTATTCAGACAGATAAATATGTAAACAGATATAGATAGATCCAATATGAGAACAACAGAGGAGATGAAGAGTATGCATGTTAGAAAGGTTGCTAGTTTGTACAGGGTGGTTGTCCATTGCTATTGTTCTTCCTCAAGGCAATTATAATCTTACGTTATCCACATAAGAAAATCACTGTTATTTTAAAACAATGCCCACTACTTGCCTTGATTGCACATTTTTTCAACAACGATGATTCTAAGCACTGTCTCGCCTAGAATCCCCACGATAATGTTTTATAAAATTTAAACACATAGTCAGACATTCACCACCTATCACTACAGGCCAGAAAAAGAACCTCAAACATAGTCTGGTGGTACTCTTCCAGAGGAGTTCACAACAGGATTTGCACCATAACAACATCATCGTAGGAAAGGCAGTCCTCATTTGATGCTGACTATAAAACACACGCAGCATTACCTCGCATCACATCTGTAACCAGATGTGTTTGTAGTGCTTAGAAACATCATACTCTCCTGTGTTCTTTAAACAGTCTCCTCTTCCATATTGTTTCAATCATGCCAATTTCGTTCTGTAAACAGGTGGAGTTTAAATCGTGTTATGAGCTCACATATGTATATATGCATAGAGAGTGTATATAAATATACACACATATCTTGAAAGCAAACTCGCTAATGTGTCAAATTTGCTTATTAAACCATTTGTCGTGTTTTGAAAGTCTAGTTAGACTAGACTAGACTAGTCTAGTTAGACTACTTCTAGTGTTAGAAGTAACACAAATCTCCAGCTAGTATAAGACAGATGGCTAAGATACGCTTCTATGGATGTTGTCGGTGGTGGTGCCGTCAAGTCAGTTTCAACTCATACCAACCCTGTATAGGGTTTGCAGGAACGGCTGGTGGGTTTGCACCACCGACCTTGTGGTTAGCAGTCCAGTGCTTATCCTACAGTGCCACACCAAGCCATTATTAGCAGATCCCTGGTGAGCCATACTGCAGTGGTTGAGGATGAATGCATCCCCTGGCTGACCTGGGCTTCCTCTGTCAGACTGACATGAAGGTATATAGTCACAGAAACACTCTGACAGTGGACATTGCAGGGGCTGGATGGGAGCTGAGAAATGGGCATTGAAAAGGTGGCCTGAGAACATTTCTAGATATGGTTGCCTCCGCTTGCCCCATTGCCAGCAGCAATCCTGTTTTGGGTTTAAATTACCATGAGGCATGAGGGTATACTGATGGATTTGTTGTTGTTACTGTTGTTAGGTACCGTCTGATCAGTTCTGACTTATAGTGACCCTGTGCACAATAGAACTAAATACTGCTAGGTCTTGCAACATCCTCACAACTTTTACATTTGAATCCACTGTTGCTGCTGCCATATCAATCCATCTTGTTGGGGTTATTCCTTTTTCGCTGACCCTCCACTTCTCCAAGCATGATGTTCTTTCTTCTCCAGGGACTGGTTTCTCTTGACAACATGCTCAAAGTATGAAAGTCTCTCCATCCTTACTTCTAAGGACCATTCTGGCTGCACTTCTTCCACGACACATGTGCTTGTTCTTCAGGCAACTGAGATAATATAGTCAACAATTTAAATGCATCAAGTCTTCTTAACAACTACATTCTTTTCTCCAATTATCATGATGTTATTTATTGGTCTGGTTGAGAGAATTTTTATTTTCTCTACACTATGGGAAAATCCTTTAGTGAAAGCTCTGGTTTTGATGTTCATAAGTATTTTAAATCCTTTTGGCTTTCAGTAAGCAAGGTTGTATTATCTGCACATCACAGGTTGTTAGTCTTCCTCCAAACCTGATGCCATATTCTTGATACAAGGATGAGTCAAAAATTATACACATTCAGGTTTTATTAAAATGCCTGTCCACGTCCACGGCTGATGACAACATTAACTGTGCATGTGAAATGATTCTGTGTAATAGACAAGTGACAGTAGATTGTGTGGCACATAATTTGAAAATAATCCATGGCTCTGCCTATGAAATAATCCACAACTTGGGTTTTGAAAAGTTTGGGCAGGATGGTACCGAAACAACTCATGGATGAGCATAAACAGAAGCGTTTGGACATCTGCAAACACAATTTGGACATATGCTCAAAGGAAGGTAAAAGTTTCTTTTTTTAAAAGAAATCATTACTGGTGACGAGACACAGATTCATCACTATGAGCCTGAGAGTAAATGGCAGAGTATGGAACAGAAACATCCTCAATTGCCTACTAAGACAAAGTTCAACCATCAACCATCAGCTGGAAAATTGATGCTTACAGTTTTCTGGGATTTTCAAGGGCTAGTATGGGAACACCATCAGGAAAAAGGCTCAAAAATCAACAGTGTTCATTACAGGGAGATGCTCACTGAAGCACTGAAGCCTAAACTCCAGATTAAATGCAGGGGACGAGCTCTGGTAGCGTAGTGGTTACGAATCGGGCTGCGAACCTTAAGGTCAGTGGTTCGAAACTACCAGCTGCTCCGCGGGAGAAAGATGAGGCTTTCTACTCCCGTAAAGATTTACACCCTCGGAAACCCTATACAGGGTCGCTATGGGTCGGAACCGACTCGATGGCACATAACAACAACAACAACAACTATCCAAGGGCTTTGTGATCTTTCATGACAATAAACACAGACAACTGCTTATACAAGGGCTTTGAGATCTTGCATGACAATGCACATCCTCACACAAAGTTGGCACTCTGCAAAAGCTTCACTTTGAGGTGTTAAATTATCCTCCCTGAAGTCCTGATCTTGTTCCATTGGATTTTTATCTGTTTGGTCCCCCTGAAAGCAACCCTTCAAGGATGAAGATTCACCTCTCATGCAGTGAAGACAGCAATGCATTGGTGGCTCACAGCTTAGCCTAAAACAGTTTTTAAATAAGGGAATTCAAAAGCTTGTTAACAGATGGTAAAAAATGCATTGAAAATCAAGGAGAATATGTTAAAAAACAGTTTATTTGTTTTTCTAAAAATTGATGAAAATAAATTCTACAGCCAGAGTGTGGAATATTTTTGACTCACTCTCATCTAATCCAGGTTCTTGGTTTATTTGCTAAGCATAGAGACTGCATAAGTATGGAGAAAGAATAAAACCCTGGTGCACACATTTCCTGATTTTAAAACGTTTGGGGTCCCCATATTCTGTTCGAATGACTGCCTCTTGGTCTATGTACAGGTTCTTCAAGAGGACAATCAAGTGTTCTAGAATTTCAGTTTTTCACAATGTTGTCCATAGTTTGTCATGATCCAAACAGTCGAAAGCTTTTGCATAGTCAGTAAAGCACAAGTATACATCTTTCTGGTACTTTCTGCTTTCAGTCAAGATCCAGCTGATGTCAGCAATGATAACCGTCATTCCACGTCCTCTTCTGAATCTGGCTGGAATTTCTGGAAGTTCCTTGTCACTGTATAGTTGCAGCTGTTTTTGAATGACCCTCAGCAAAATTGTACTTGCATGTGATATTAATGATATTGTTGAATTGTTCCACATTCTGTACTATTTCCATCAATTCCTGGAGCCTTATCAGCAATGCCTGCAGTGCAGCGTGGACTTCTTCCTTCAGTACCATTGGTTCTTGAGTCTATGCTACTTCTTGAAATGGTTAGGCATCAACCATTTCATTTTGGTACAATGACTCTGTTTGTACATCCTATCTTCTTTTGAGGCTTTCTGTATCATGCCAAGTTTTGCCCAGAGAATTCTTCAATATTGCATGTCAAGGTTTCAATGTTTTCTTAAGTTCTTTCAGCTTGAGAAATGTCGAGTGTGTTCTTCCCTTTTGGTTTTCTAAGTCCAGGTCTTTGCATAGTTCATTATAATACTTGACTTTGTTTCTCCAGCTGCCCTTTAAAATTTTCTGTTCCGCTCTTTGACTTCCTCCCCATTTGTTTTAGCATGCCTACACTGGCAAGCAAAGTTCAGAGTCTTCTGACAGTTCTTGTCTTAGACGTTTGGTGAAATTGTTTGATACATGTAAAGTGACTAATATGTAGGCGATCTCAGTCATCTATTTTAACTTCCACTTGTATGTTTTCAGTTATGCTTGATAGTGTATTTGTACCATGGATTGAGCCCCTAAGTTCGTCCTACTCTTTCAGTGGTGGTCTTTGTACTTCTAGGTTTTACATGCAGGTCTTTAATATGTGTTGAGTTTGTTTTAGCATACGTGTGAAACATGGGTCTTGTTTCATTCTTTTGCGAGGTATTGATTTCCAGTTTTGCCAGCACCATTTGCTGAAGAGACTATCTTGTTCCCATTTGCTGCCCTGGTCAAAGATCAACTGAGCGTAGGTGGATGGATTTGCTTCTGGGTTCTCAATTCTGTTCATTGAGCGATGTGTCTTTTGGTGTACCAATATCAGGCTATTTGGACTACTGTAACTGTGTAGTAGGTTTTGAGATTTGGAAATGAGAGACCTCCTACTTTGTCTCTTTTTTTCTTAGTAACACTTTGTTTATCCTGGTTCTCTTTCCTTTCCATACAAAATTAGTGATCAGTTTTTCCATCTCTTTAGTGAATGATGTTGAAACTCAGATTGGGATTACATGATATCCATAGATTTTCACCATGTAAAGTCTTTGCCTCCATGAGCATGATATATTCTTCCATTTTTGTAGGTCTCTTTTAGTTTCTTGTAGTAGTGTTTTGTAGTTTTCTTTAACTCTTTTATTTCTCTGGTTAAATTTATTCTTAAAATGTTTCATTGGGTTGCTATTACAAATGGTATTGTTTTCCTGATTTCCTTTTCAGAGCTCTCTTTATTAGTGTAAATAACCTTTAACTTTCTAGAATATTATAATCCACTGACAGACAGGCACTGACTACATATGAGGTGCATTAGCCAGGAATCAAGCCTGGTTCTCCCACATAAAAAAAGTGAGATTTAGACTCTTATCTTCTCTGCAGTGTCTGTTCCCCTACTAGACTCACCCAAACCTGGCACACAGTAGGAGCATAATTTTGTTTGATAAAAAAATTGATGATCTTCGTTTGCTTGAATTTTTCACATGACAGCTATATGATTCTAAATCATCAACCAATTTTGAGAAGATCACCAAATGGAAATATTAGCGTAAAATTTTATGTAACAAAAACTGGGCTGCTTAGTGTGAAAAAGTCAAACAGCTGTCCATTCTTGCCTAAGCAGCATGTGCTAAGAAGCACAGAGGGAGAAAGTAACATATGGAGAAAGAGATATTTTTAAGGATGTTGGTTATAAAAGCAACCTATTTTCATTGAAAATGATTTAATTTGACATTTTCTGGCTTGCTTGAGGCTCCTCAGCATCATCAGTAGATGCCATCTCTTTCTTTCAGCATCTTCATGGTTGTGTTCATTTGAGAGCTAAAGAGAAAAGGTTCCCATAAAGATTTTGGAAAGATTAATTGACCAACCAACCAAACATAGTTGTGGTGTACTCTATGACACAAGACCAGAAGAATTAGATGGTGTCTGGCCACCACTAGCAACTACTTTGAAAGGGATCACATTAGAAAGGCCTGGGTAGAGTGGAAGAAAAAAACGTAGATCAAACAAAATCATAAAAAGACCAGGTCTGCTGGTTAGATCGAGACTAGTTTAGGGCTTTTTGTCACCCTTTCTGCCTGTAATTGAACTCACTTCAGTGGCTCAAATTTTAGCCAAAAAATAGACAAGCCTATAAGGCAAACAACGATACTAGTGAGGTACACATATGTTAGAATAATCAACCGTTTGTGATCAGGTGGGCACCACTAATCTGGGACAAAGTTCAGAGGCTTAGAAAAGAAGGAAGAAGGGAGGTGGAAAACACAGGCGGCATTACAGTCAATGGCAAAACCAGGTGTGTGTGTTGTTAAATGAAAGGCTGATTGGCTCTGTAGCCCTTCACCCAGTTTATGGAAGGAAGTTACAAAAAACAACAAAACCAGTTTCCCTGGAGTCAGCTACCACTAATGGTCACCCTATGTGTCATAGTAGAACTGTGCCCCGTAAGGTTGTTCATTGCTCATTTCTTATAAGCGGATAACCAGGTCTTTCTTCTAAGGCACCCCTAGGTGGACTCAAACCTTTACTCTTTCAATTAACAACTGAGTGCTTAATTGTTGACACCACCTTAAAGTTCTCTTCCAGGTATAAAGTTAAAATAATTGAAGCTCACATAATTTTTTTTAAAGTGCCTGCAAACTTGCTGATTTATTACATTTCTATACATTTGGAAGTATATTCTAAGGAAATCAACTGCTTATAAAGCTCGAAAATATGACTTTAAAACCCAGCAGCAACACATTCACAGGCACTGACAGTGGTTATGTGTATTCCGAGAGGGGTGGAGGATGAGAGAGTGGGTACAAAGAGCTTGGGCAGTCACCCTCTCTGGGTACCTACTGTCTCATCTAGAAGTCCTGGTGTGGCGCTGTGGGTTAATGTGACAGAGACTGCAAAGCTGTTTGAACTGCAAGGTCGGCAGTTCAAGCCTACCAGCTGCTCCTTGGAAACCCTATACAGGGTGACTATGGGTCGGAACCGATTCGACGGCACTTAACAACAACTGTCTCATCTGAGATTGCTTAGAGTATGCAACTTCAATTCCAAATGAAAGGATGTTCAGTAACTTGTGGACGTTTCATTTATTGTGAGGATCACTGCTGAAACCTGCATCCTGCTGTAGCTATCTGGACATATTACTGCTATCAAGTGCCGTTGAGTCGGCACTTAACAACGTCTGACTCATAGTGACCATTTATAGGGGTTCTGGGACTTTAAATCTTCGCAGCAGCAGCAAAACCTCATCTTTCCCCTGTGGAACATCTGTCAGGCTCGAACCTTGGACCTTGCAGTTCGCATTCCAGTGCTTATGGTATGGAGAGAGCACAATTTATTTGATGCAGCTGTTTCAATAGATGTTTATTGATTTCTTTCCAGGAACTGCCCTTAAGATGGCCAGACTGGGTAGAGAGGGAGGCTGTGGAGCTCATGGATGTAAATGCCACATTGTCATGAAGGGAATGTGCCAGGCATCTCACGCCTTGCCCTGTGAGGCTCACTCACTCACTGGGCATGTCTGGGATCTCATCCTGAGGACCTATTCCTGTCTCTTACTCCACTGGGCATTGTGCCTCAGGGGATTTGCAATTTATAAACATTGACTTGTCCGTTACAACGTAAAAGAGACACATGAGTTACGTTATCATTTCAGAAGTGGGAGATTTCTTTCCTTTCCTTGGCTGACTTTTTAAATCATGTACTTATTTTGAGTACTCTTGTTAGATACGGGGCAGAAGTCCCTGGGTGGTGCAAACGGTCAGCACACCTGGCTGCTAACCAGCTTCGCTCCTTTGGCCAGGAGGCTTGATTGTGGAGAAGTGTGTCTCCAGGCATTTAATTGGTGGAACTAGGTTTACTGATCTACAGAGTTAGAGCTGAATGCCTTTGGACTGAGGCTTATGGTGGAATGGTGTGTCCTTTGGGCATTTATCAGAAGCACTGAAATTGCCTGGGTCTATAGCCATACCACCTTCAACATGCCTGATTTCATCCAAAATTGCCTGAGCAGGGCAGAGGCTAAGGGGCACTGTGGCCGAGGACCAGAGAGAGAGGCCCGCCTGTGGGCATGACTGCCCTAGCCAAAGAACTATGTCCTGAGTATTTCTGATCCTGAATTGAAACCCATTAACTTCCCTAATAAACCCCCTAACTGTGAGGATGGTCTGTGAGTTCTGTGTGGCCATTTCTATGAATTATCAAACCCAGTAGAGAAAACAGAAACTGCCTTGGGAGGGATGGTTGGTATTAGAGTTAGTAAAGAAGATAAAAGGCCGAGAGGCAGGGCTGACCTCAACCTCTTAAGAACTGGCCTTGGGCTGATGAGTTTGATTCTCAGTTCCCCTTGGTGAAGTTAGAGGTGGTCAGATACCATTTTCATGCCTTTTTACACTTAGGGTGTGCAGCTCTACTCTGGCACACAGGGGATCACCATGAGTCAGAACTGATTCCCTGGCAACTGGCTTTGTGTTTTGGTTTTTCTCACACTACCTATGGAAGCGAGGCCTTCACATGGTCAATTTATTTCATAAGAATATGAGCATCTTATTCTGTGTCCCATTAAACACTCTTCCTACAGAACAAACATATTCTTCTAGGCAGACATGTCTGGACAACTTTGGGTGAGGCGAAGTTGAACAGGCTTCTTCCTCTACAATTTCCTGCTATCTGTTGAAAAGGCTCCTTTCTCTATGACTTCCTACTATCTGTTACAGAGAACAGTGGTGCTCTAGGAAAAGCCTGTGTAAGTGGATGCCAAACCCTCTGGGGATGGAGTCTTGGTTTGTACCTCTGCACACAATCCCACAAGACTACTGTTTGGCAGTACACAGTTCAGAATTCACTGACTTCTCCTTTGGCATGAATGCTGATGTCTCCACTGACGCTCCATATCACTGGGAGGTACATGTATCCGAGAGCATCACAAAAGGTACAGACTCAAGCTACACAATTATCTTTGGTCACAAAGGACCATTTAAGATTCAACCCAATGTCCTTGGAGGCACATTTATCATCTACTGAATATCTCTCTCTCTTTAGTACTGCAATGATGTGACTTCTTAGTACTTACTGTACAGTGATAGAGGGAAATGTATGTGTGTGTGAATGTGTGTAGAGAAACACTTCTCTGAACTATTATGCAATATTTGTAATGTTTACACATGCATGTATCTACATAAAGCTGTAAGCAATAAATTATTTTCCTAAAATGAGCCTAAGTATAGATCAGACTGTCAAGCTATGGTTTCCTTTAAGAGGTGGAAGAAACCCATGAGGCTTTTTGCTCCCACAAATATTTACAGCTCGGAAACACTACACAGGGATGCTGTGATGTTTCACGTTCAGTCAAAAGCTGGAGCTCTTCAATACTGTTTGACTCGACCAAGGCCATCGCCTTCCTCTGGATGGCCCCTGGAAACCCTGAGTCACCGCTGATTCTCCGTCCTGGTTTCCATGACCAGGCAGCCTGGGCGCCTCATTTCCCCCTTCACCTTGGCACCAATGATCCACATCAACAGTCTTTATAGTCGGGGTGCAAATGCCTCCTCCCCCTCCCCACCTGCCCCGATAGAGCTGGTTGGAGCACATTTATTCCTCAGAGCTTCCTCTAGACTTTATCTGCACCCCCACTTAAAAAATACATCACTCCCTATCTTGTATTTTGTTATTTAGGAACTGATTCTATCTTTCCTCATGGACTCTAAACTTCTCGAGGGTAAGACCTGTGTCAGATTTATTTTTAATTGCTTCAGCATTGATCACAGTTCCCAGAATACTGTAGATCCTCTATAAATATTCATCAGATGAATAAATGAATAATGCACCAACATCACAGTCAGGGAAATATTTGTGGCTATTTGTCACTTTTCAATAATGAAACAACAGTATCTATGACATGGATCAGTTCGTAAATAAAGCTGTAATTTCCTAAGCACAGTGGCTCCTAATACTGGATTGTGAAAGACAACAACTGTCTTGTCAACGTGGAAAAAGCAAGGTAGCATGCGAAGTATGGCAACTGTGCTTTGTTTCTCTCTTTCTCTCCCTCTTTTGGTAACAGATGTCAACCTCAGTTAAATTCAAGTCAACTTATTAGCACATGGCTTTTAGCCAAAAGCCATTCACATTTACAGAAGTGTACCATCACATATGTCTTAATAACAGAAATGTGTTGTATGTTTTTTTTTTTTTTAATGTCTGTGATAAGTCACATATGGTAGGAGAAATCTATACATGTCTCAGGCCTTCTTGTCACAATGAAAGCTTGGAGATGGTCCCTATGACATATTAACATACAAGGGAAAGTCTCTTTGATGCATTAAAGAACCAGAGTCTTCACATTCAAATCGAGCTTTTGTCTGGTTCCTCTATACTGAGAACTACACCAGGCATCTATTATCCCAATCACTGATCTTAAGACCTTTCCATTTTGATTGTTATCCTCAGCGATAATAGATAATGTTTCAGGGCAAAGTCATTAGTGTATCCAGACACACTGCCTCCTTAAATTCACTAAACATATACTTCATGTTGTCTTTATGGCGTATAATTAATGAATGCCATGGTGATGAAAGACGCTTACAACTATGAAGGCATTAAAAGTAAAGTGAACAAGTGGATAAGAAGAGAAGAGAGGCAGACGAATAAATATTCAGAGAGGAAAACAGACAAACTGAGTTGGTATTGTGATTCATTAACTGTCACCCTATTTCAAAGATGATTTAGTCTTTGGTAGATGTTGGGAAGGAACAGAATTTTAGCAAATACATATGCCCTTGGAAATATAGCCATTCATACATAACTGGAAGGACCAGCAGAAGTTTCTAGATATGTGTTGGCTGTTGATGCAACAACCACAGAATCAGAGTCAGGTGATTTCTGAGGTACCATTTCTTATCAATGGATTTACAAAAGTCGTTAAGAGTGAGCCTCTTTGTGCTGGGTGAGAATCAAGAAGGACCTTAGCCAAAAAAGACCTGATCACATGAAAAGGGTTCAGAAAATATTCACTCTTTTTAAAGACCAGAAGAGAGGACTGATGTTTTAACCTTCAGCTCTCACGAAAAAGCTTTCATCTGTGGCTTTACCAACCTGACCAACTAGAGCACTGCTCAGCAAACTTTTTCTAGAAAGGACCAAACATTTCATGTTTCCTGCCTTGCAGTCCATTAGGTCTCTGGTGTAGAAACTCAGCACTGCTATTGTAGCACAAAATGAATGAGCATGACAGTGTTCCAGTAAACCTTTATTTACGGGCACTGATATTTGAAGTGCATAAAAATTTCATCTACCATAGAGTAGCTTTTATCTTTTGAGTCCTCTTCTTCCTTTTCCCCACTATTTAACAGTGGGTGGATTCAGCCTGTGGGCTGGACTTTGCCACCATGTCACACAGCTGCTCATCTTCACCAATTGTGTTCAAACTTCTGAAAAAAGGACGCCACCAAATTTCTTCATTTCCAGCAACACTGTACACACTTTGTGTTGTACCAAGGGGCTTTAAAAGTTTGCAAAAAATGGAATTCACAGATACTGCCATTTTCCCACAAACTTTTTGAAATCTCCTTGTATGCTCAAAAAATCTCTCATGTGAATCCTTGCCCAGAAGATCAAACCAGTAATTGGTCACAGGCAAAGCCGAAAGAATGAAGCAGAGAAAGGTGGGAACATTTTAAATGTGGTGTGAGTCAAAGACAATAGAGACTGGATGACTTAGTCAGTTTCAACATACCCACCTTTGTGATTTGATGGTGAAGCCATCAACCTAATTGAGTCTCCAGGGCAGGCTCTAGAAGAATTGATTTCTGGGATGTGTTCAACTGGTTTTCTTGGACATTGATTCAGAAAACATGTTGTTGTTCAGTACCAGGGAGTCGGTTCCGACTCATAATGACCCTGCACAGGGTTTCCGAGACTGCAAATCTTTACTGGAGCAGAGAGCCTCATCTTTCTCCCGCGGAACAGCTGGTAGTTTCAAACTGCTGACCTTGAGGTTAGCAGCCCAGTTCGTAACCACTACGCTACCAGAGCTCCTTAGAAAACATGTATGGGACCCTTAGTCTATATCCAGTGTGTAATTGAAATTCTTTGGCAGACATCAGAATTGAAAATGTACCATTATGTATATAAAACTTCAAAAAAATCCACTTCTGTTCAGTTGTCAGTCAGAATTGAACCAAGTTTTAGAGTTTCTACTTCTGAACTTAGGTCTTAAGAAGGCCTCTCTTCGAAAAGAGGCCATATGGTTGCCCTGGGCAAGTGAGTTTGATATCATGAGCTCAAACACAACAGGACACCCAAACCCAGGGTTTAATTAGAAGACAATGCAAACTCATAAGCACTTTGGTACGTTAGTAAGCAGATTTTCAAGTATCTTTTAAAACCAAAAGCTTTATTGTTGTAGTTAAGTGCCATCGAGTCGGTTCCGACTCATAGTGACCCTGTATAGGATTTCTGAGGAGTGGCTGGTGAGTTTGAACCACTAACTGTGCCATTCAAATGGACCTCGCATTATCCTACAGTGCCACACTAGGACTCCAAAAGTTCTATATTCTATTATGAATCCTTTGCGTCTTCCAGTTTTCCTGATTTGTCTCTATACCATTTCTTTAATTTCTAGACATTATACAGAGTTGGCATTGTGAATTCACAAGAACTCAAAAATATAATTATTGGCTGGTTTGAATCATCGTCAGAAGCAAAGAGAACACTGGCCTAGTGTGCAAGCCAGAAGACTAAAATTTAGGGTGATAAACTGTCCTGTGCTCAAGTGTATCTCCACACCTTCGAGGGCCCTGTCCTGCTCATTGTGACCTAGGGCAGATAGACCTCTACATGCAGGCTGACTAGAGGAAAGGGAGTCCCGGGACTGAGTATCAAAGGTCACTAATGGCCCATCCAGGGACTGCAGCTGGGCCTTTGCCTCACTAGCACCATCCTCTAATCCATGGAGCGCTGGCCACAGGCTGCAAGAGAGAATTTCCTTTAGGACAGTCGGCAAAGAAATCAGGCTGCAGAGACAATTTCCACCCCCCCCTCCCCAACAGCACCACCATTCCTTACTACATTCCAGGGCCATTCCTCCAGAGGCCCACAGAACCCTGATAAGAATAGCTAATGGCCTAGGAACAATAAAGCTATCCAAAGAAGACACTAAACCTTTTGGAATATTGAATGAGGGTTTGGATTTAATGGCAGGCCAAACACTACCTTGGTGTCTTGGCAAAGGTAATTTGTTCACAAATGGTCTTCCTGCCTTTGGCATTAACTTGACACCTTCTCCCAGAAACCATTAAAAATGAATGTGCCCCAACCCCTCTAAAGATGAGGGGACTTCACAAAGTGCATGGAAAAATTCCATTATCCTTGAGTTCCATTGTGTCCAAGAACTTTGTGAAGCCTCCTCATACTTGGTACCAACTGCAATGGAAGTCAGCTGCCATGAACGACTATAGTTCCTTCTATTGCCATCAAGTAGATTCGGACTCATAGCGACACCACAGAACAGAGTAAAACTACCCCATAGAATTTCCCAAGACTGTGATCTAAATAGAAGCAGACTGCCACATCTCTCTGTCACGGAGTAGCTAGTGGATTCGAACTGCAGATCTTTTGGTTAGCTGCCAACTATAATCAGGCCAGTACCAATCCAGTAACTAGAGCCACATGGCTGGCTGGACTGATGACACTGTAGTGAGACGTCACAACCTCAAGTGGCAAGGCAGACATCCTTCATTTGCAAGCCTCTCTTCTAGAAGTGACAGAAAGTCCATATTTAATAGTGTCCCATAAAATGCCTAGGAAATAGCTTTCTGAGAACTAGAAAAACCTTTAGTTAAACATAGTTTTATGAGCTTTTCATTAACATAAGCAGTCAGTTCTTGATGCCGAGGTACCAAACTTCCCCACATGGCTTAAAATCACTTGGCACCCTTTCAGCCATTTATGTCTCTGTCATAGGCCCAAGGTTTGCAATGAAAAACAGTAATCTTTTTACTGTGTGCACAATCCAATGGCTGAAAGTCCTAGGCATTGAATATGATTCTAATAGTATTTGGCAACTATACATGGGTAGTGAACATTAATTTAGGTAAACTGGGTATAACTTGGGGGCAGTTCCTCATAAGGGACACAGGGATAAATCAAAGTTGGTCCCTACTCATTGGAGTTTTGTGTTTTGTGTTTTTTTGTTCTTTTTCTCTTTTAATAATTATGAATGGACATAAACTCAAAACACAAGGTCTCTTTTATGAACTTTTGTTTTTTACCTTTTTGCATGCATACAGGGAGTCCATTAAAGCACAAATGTTCAACTAATAAAATAAAATAAACTTACTTTCCAGGATTATTCTTAGGCTTTGCTTTTTCAACAGCCTGTAAACAGAAGAAAGAAGAAGAAGAAACAAGTAATTAGACAACTAGTTATCAGAACAATAGGTCATAGAAAGTGTTGTGCAGAAACACGAGGATGCAGCCAAAGCAGAACAGAGACTCAGAAAGCAATTTTCATCTCCTGGGGAATGTGGCTACTTGTCCAAGTGCACCTGTCAGGGCCACTACTCAGGCCTCCTCTCCTCAACTTATCTTACCCCTGTTTGTGCCTGATCGATCTGTAATGTTAGAGGGGGCAGGTGGCTGTAGAGGGAATGGCTTGCAGGCTTATCCTGGACTACCAGATTTGGGGCAGAGCACCTGACACCTGATCGTATCTGCACAAGGATAGAAACGCCAAAGTGCCCATCTCCAAAATCATTTTTATTAGCCGACACCATAAAAGGGCAAGGGCTGACCAAATCCCTACATCAATTTCCTCCTATGAAACCTTTAAGAAAACAGACCAGATCTTCAAAATCAGGAAGTCTCTGGGCCTCTTGGCCTGCGTCGCCTTTGCCATGGAGCCTGGTTCCAGTTTATTGCTGAACCCATTGATCTGTGTACAGTCCATTTATCATTCATGAAAAGAGCTAGTGATCTTCACAGTATATTAGAAGAAACAACGCAGATCATCTGTCAACAGCCCTCTTATTTCTGTTTCCCTCTCCACAGGGATTTCATCTCCTTCGATTCTTCTGGAATTAAAATGTTGCTAAGCAACACAGCTGGGGGTGCTGAAGGCAGAATGGCTACAGTCTATCAAACTGTTTAAGCACCTGGAGGGGTTTAGTGGTGATTTTTTTTCCATAATTCTGTAGTATAATTATGTAATCAGAAACAAACTTGTATTTCCTAGACTTTTTCAGGCAATAGGAATACCATTTACTGCAGTGTTGAACTGCCAGTTTGACAACCTCAGGGTTGTTTAGAACCTTTCCAAAGTACCCATTTGGGCACCTTTATATCTGTGAATCCTGGAGGTGGGGGAAAGGCTAAGGAGAAGATAATATAGCTGTAATTAGAAAGCAGAGGAGAAAACATGCAATCTAACATTGGATTTTTCACAGCAGGTGACCAAGGAATAAACATACCATACCCTTTGACATGTAATAACAAATCAGTGCACTTTCAAAGAAACTTTTCTCTCTCTCTCTCTCTCTATATATAAGTGAATCCTTTCCCAAGTTTCAATGGTAGGGTTAGAAATCCAAGTCCTTCTGGTTTATGAAGTCTCAGGTCCTGTTGCTGGATACTGCTGTTTTGTGCTGTCGAGTTGTTTCCAACTCATAGCGACCCTGTATGGGGTTTCTGAGCATATAAATCTAAAGCAGCAGAAAGCTCATCTTTCTCGTGAGAAGCAAATGGTGGATTCAAACTTCCAGCCCAGTTGTTAGCAGTCCAATAGATAACTCACTACACCACCATTAATATTTGGGCACTTTCTTTGGCTAGGTAGGGTTCAGTTTTGGCAAGTGTTAGGGTGGCAAGTACTAGGATAGGGAATGTGGAGACTCTGTAGGATAAGCATGGGACTGTGAATCACAAAGTCAGCAGTTTGAGCCCACCAGAAGCTCCTTTGGAGAAAGGTGATGTTTTCTGGTCCTGCAAAGATCTACATCCTCAGAAACCCTATGTATGATCCCTATGAATCAGAGCTGACTTTACAACAATTAACAACAACAGGTTGCAAAACAAAACAACCCAAAACTAGGGAATGAGGTAACAGGTTAAAATGACAAAAGAATAAAATTGTCTGACTGGCCCAAAGAACTCTGACATATATTAAGGAGGTAGAAGCTTGTTCCTGTACTGTTGTGGTCATTAAGTACCATGGAGTCACTTCCGACTCATTGACCCTGTATAGGGTTTCCAAGGAGCAGCTGGTGGGTTTGAACTGCCACATTTATGGTTAGCAGTCCAGTGCTTATCCTACAGTGCCACACCAGGGTACCGCTTATAGTGTGGATTCTGCTAAGTCCATGAACAAAAGAATCAACAGATGCAAAGAGTGAGACCCATATACTCACATCTGCTTAGTTATAGATTTAATTGTGCCCTCACCAACCACCTCCCTCAAACATCTGCTGAAGTCCTGTAAATATGACGTGGCTTGGAAATAGGGGTTTTGAAGATTTTCTCAGTTAGCTTAATGGGAGGTCACATTGAAGTAGGGTTGGTCCTAACACCATCAGAGTGGTGTCATTATAAAAGACAAGAGGAAAAGAGAGATCCACAGAGGGAAGAATGCCATGTAAGCACTGAGTTATACTGCCACAAGCCAAGGAATACCTAGGTTTCTTAGAAACATGTAGACGCAAGAAAGAATCTTCCTCTAAAGCAGGAGTCGGGAAGGTCTGGCCCGGGGGACATACAAGGTTGGCAAAATCATTTCTTTTGGCCCTGCCAAGGCAACCACAGTTCCAGCCATCACATTTTGTTGTTGTTGTTAGGTGCCATCGAGTCGGTTCCAACTCATAGTGACCTTATGCACAGCAGAATGAAACACTGCCCAATCCTGGGCCAACCTCACTATTGTTGCCATGCTTGGGTCCATTGATGCCGCCACTTGGCTAATCCATCTTGTTGGGGGTCTTCCTCTTTTGCTCTGACCCTCCACCTTTCCAAACATGATGTGCTTCTCTAGTGACAGGTCCCTCCTGACAATATGTTCCAAGTATGAGAGACGAAGTTTGGCCATCTTGGCCTCCAAGGAACACTGGCTGCACATCTTCCAACACAGATCTGTTGGTTCTTTTGGAAGCCCATGGCACTTTCAATATTCTCCTCCAACACCACAACTCAAAAGCATCAATTTTTCTATGGTCTTCCTTATTTACTCTCAG
The DNA here is from genome assembly GCF_000296735.1 of Chrysochloris asiatica. NCBI lineage: Eukaryota > Metazoa > Chordata > Mammalia > Afrosoricida > Chrysochloridae > Chrysochloris > Chrysochloris asiatica. Next base: position 9,021,658 of record NW_006408652.1, on the reverse strand, counting down.
TTTTCGGATGCATATGAGGTTATTGAAAATGCCATGGCTTGGGTCAGGTGCACCTTAGTCCTCAAGCTGACATCTTTGCTCTTCAACACTTTAAAAAGGTCTTGTGCAGCACATTTGCCTAATGTAATACATCGTTTCCAAATTAGTCAGGATAGGGGAGCAAAAGTTAAAAGGATTGTCTGAGTTTACTGTAAGGTTAAATAAATATTACTATAATAAGATACCACAAAGTGGGTGACTTAAAAATGAGAGAAATATATCATTTCACAGTTCTGGAGGCTGTAAGTCCATAACTAGTGTGTCAGCAAGGCCATGCTCTCTCCAGAGGCTCTAGAGAAAGGTGGGAAACCTTCTTTCTGCCAGGGCCATTTGTATATTTTTAACATCATTTGCAGGCCATACAAAATGATATACAAATGGCTCCTGGCAGAAAGAAGGTTCCTCACCCCTCTCTAGAGCATGGCCCTGCTGACACACTAGTTCTGGAAAGCAATTCATATCAATGGAGAAAAGATTGAAGTTGTCAAGGACTTCATTCTTCTTGGATTAACTATCAACATTCGCGGAAGCAGCAGTCAAGAGATCAGATGACGTATTGCATTAGGCAAATGTGCTGCACAAGACCTTTTTAAAGTGTTGAAGAGCAAAGATGTCAGCATGACATGGATCAACCTTTTTAAGTCTCTTACAATTCCAACAAGTCTGATCGAGAAGACTTGGGTTGTCATAAAGTAATGGACACGGCATTCACGTGGTTTCCAGACCCTTCCAAAGCCTACTGGATGGGTTAGTATGGACAGATCACTGGAATAAGACACAGGAGGGGAGACATCAAAATGACCGTGCCTAACCTAGCTTTGCTTCAGAAACGTGGCTTCTGAAAATGTCTTTTCTCTTCTCTGTGTTACAGGACCATTAATTAGTCCAAACAGTTCTTCTCTGATCAGGAGGGCCAGAATCAGGCTGACGCCAGTATCTCTGAAACATATCTTTCTCAACAACTATTACAGGAAAATAAATATAGCCCTATTCTTTTTCTTTTCTTTTTTTTTTTGCGATTGCTTGGGTTAGTGACTGGAAATGTCTATATGGAGTGTATGGAGTGATTCTCTTCCCTTTGGAAATTAACTGAGGCCCATCATGGAGCTCCAACAGCTCTACTCACATGTGTGCACATCACCTGTCATTTCTGAAATGGTCAATGGCACTCGCTTGATGCAAGACACAGCTCAACATTTGAATACATCACTTTCACCAAAATTTGACATTTTAGGTTACGCGGAGAATTGGAAAAAAAAAACATTTATAAGTACATTGTTGTTTTTAGGTGCCATCAAGTCCGCACCTACTCATAGTGACCCTGTGCACCACAGCACGAAATGCTGCTCAGTCCTAGACCATCCTCATAATCATTGCTATGCCTGAGCCCATCGCTGTGCTGATCCATCTCATTGGGGGTCTTGTTCTTTTCCTCCGACCTCCTACTTTACCAATCATGAAGTCTTTCTCCAGTGACGGGTCCCTCCTGGTAATATGTCCAAAGTATGAGAGGTAAACTTTGGCTACCCTGACTTCCAAAGAGCACTCTGGCTGTACTTCTTCCAAGACAGATCTCTTTGTTCTTTTGGTATTCCAAGGTACTTGTGATATTCTCCTCCAACACCATAACTCAAATGCATCGGTTCTTCTACGTTCTTCCTTATTTACTGTCCAACTTTCACATTTATATGAGGCTATTGAAAAAGCCATGGCTTGGGTCAGGTGCACCATAGTCCTCAAACTGACATCTTTGCTCTTCAACATTTTAAAGAAGTCTAGTGCAGCAGAAAGAACCAATAGATCCGTTTTGGAAGAAGTGCAGCCAGAGTGCTCCTTGGAGACCAAGATGGCCAAACTTTGTCTCTCATACTTTGGACATATTGTCAGGAGGGATCAGTCGCTGGAGAAGGATATCATGTTTGGTAAGGTGGAGGGTCAGAGTAAAAGAGAAAGACCCCTAACGAGATGGATTAGCCAAGTGGCAGCATCAATGGACTCAAGCGTGGCAACAGTGGTAAGGTTGGCCCAGGATCAGGCAGTGTTTCATTCTGCTGTACATAACGTCGCTATGAGTCGGTCCGGACTCAATGGCAGCTAACAACAACAACAAGTACAGAAGATTTGCCTAATGCAATATGTCATTTGATTTCTTGACTGCTGTTTCTATGAGTGCTGATGGTTGATCCAAGCAAAATGAAGTCTTTGACAACTTCAATCTTTTCTCCATTTATATGGATGTTGTTATTGGTCCAATGGTGAAGATTGTTGTTTTCTTTACACTGAGATGCAATCTATACTGAAGGCTGTGGTCTTTGATCTTCATCAGTACATACTTTTTAAGTCCTCTTCGCTTTCAGCAAGCAAGGTTGTATCATCTGCATATCACAGGTTGTTAATGAGTCTACCTCCTATCCTGGATGTCTCATTTTTCTTCATATAACCCAGCTTCTCGGATTTTTTGTCAGCATGCAGATTGAATAAGTATGGTGAAAGAACACACCCTGGTGCACCCATTCCTAATTTTAGACCACTTGGTATTTCCTTGTTCTGTTCAAACAACTGCCTCTTGGTCTATGTTCAGGTTCCTCATGAGCACACTTAGGTGTTCTGGAATACTCATACTTCACAATGTTGTCTATAGCTTGACATGATCTACACAATCAAAAGTATTTTCATCGTCATAAAAGCACAGGTAAACATCTTTCTGAGTTTCTCTGCTGTCCTCCAAGATCCATCTGATGTTAGCAATGATATACCTTGTGCCATGTCCTCTTCGGAAACCAGCTTGAACCTCTGGAAGTTCTCTGTCAATGTATGGTTGTTGTATTACCTTTGGTAAAACTTTATTCACATAAGACATCAATGATATTGTCCAAGGATTTCCGCATTCTGTTGGGTTTCCTGTCTTTGGAATGGGCACAAATATGCATTTCTTCAAGTCAATTGGCCAGGTAGTTTTCTTTTCCAAATTTTTCACCACAGATGAGTGAATGCCTCCAGTGCTGCATCAGTTTGTTGAAATATTTCAATGTGTAGTCCATCAACTCCTGGTGCCTTGTTCTTTGCCAATTCTGTCAATACACCTTGGACTTCTTCCTTCAGGATCATTGGCTCTTGATTATATGTTACCTCCTGAAATGGGTGAATATCAACCATTTCTTTTTGGTACAGTGACTCTGTGTATTCCTTTCATCTTCTTTTGATGTTTTCTGCATCATTCAATAATTTGCCCAGAGACTCTTTCAATACCACAAGTTGAGGTTTGAAATTTTTATTCAGTTCCCTCAGCTTGAGAAATGCTGAATGTATTCTTCCTTTTGGTTTTCTGACTCCAGGTCTTTGCACATTTCTTTATAATTACCAGACATAGTACCAGAAGATGAGCCCCTCAGCTTAGATAGCATTCAAAATGCACCTGGGGAAGAGCTGCCTCCTGAAAATAGATTTGACTGTGATAACGCAAATGGAGTAAAGCCCTCAGGATCTTCATTTTCTGATGGGGCACAATTAAAAATGAAGAGAAACAGCTGTAACAACCATTAATAATCAGAAGCTGGAATGCACGAATTACGAATCTAGAAAAATTGGAACTTGTCAAAAATGAAATGGAACGCATAAACATTGATATTCTGGGCACTAGTGAGCTGAAATGGACTGGTATTGGCCATTTTGAATCTGACAATCACATGGTTGACTATGCCGGGCATGACAAATTGAAGAGGAAAGGTGTTGCATTCATCATCAAAAAGGACATATCAAGATCAGTCATGAAATACAACGCTGTCTGTGATAGGATAATATCCATGTGCCTACAGGGAAGACCAGTTAATGCTACTATTCAAATTAATGCACCAACCACTAAAGCCATTGAAGATGAAATTGGTGAATTCTACCAACTACTTCAGTCTGAAACTCATCAAACATGCATTCAAGATGTAGTGATAATTGGTAGTGATTGGAATGTAAAGGTTGGAAACAAAAAGGAAGGATCAGTGGCTGGAAAATATGACCTTGATGATAGAAAGGATGTTGGAAATTGCATGATAAAATTTTGCAAGACCAATGACTTGTTCATTGCAAGTACCTTTTTTTTAAGCAACGTAAAAGATGGACCTCACCGGATTGAATAGACAGAAATCAAATTGACTACATCTGTAAAAAGGGATGGTGGGAAATCTCCCTATCAGCAGCCAATACAAGGCCAGGACAGACTATGGAACAGACCATCAATTGCCCATTTGCAAATTCAGGATGAAGCTGAATAAAATGTAACAAGTCCACGAGAGCCAAAATATGACCTTGAATATATCCCACCTGAATTTAGAGATCATCTGAGGAACGGATTTGATGCACCAGACACTAAAGACTGAAGACCAGAAGAGTTGTGAGATGACATAAAGAACATCATAGAAGAAGAGAGCAAAAAGTCATTAAGAAGAGAAGAAAGAAGGAAAAGATCAAAATGGATGTAAGAAGAGGCTCTGAAACTTGATCTCCAGTGTAGAGTTGTTAAAGCAAATGGAAGAAGTGAGGAGGTACAAGAGCTGGACAAAAAAATTCAAACAAACTGACAAGGAGGAAATTCATCTTTTGAGATGACAGGAATTGAGACAATCCCAGCTGCAAAGTACATGTGCTAGCATGTGAGACATGCTGGAAAGGAGGGAAATTAAAATGAACTAATATGGTGCAATTCAGTAAGCATTAAAAGAGTTACATACAGGATTATAGCTAATTCTGAGTTTTAAAACATATATTAAAGTAATTTAAACTGATTGGAAAATGAAGGCTAGTTAGTTAACAGTTATGATGTTTTAATTTATAATTTTGCTATGCTTTTTAAAAACCTATATTCGCCTTGTTTTCTGCCACATTTCCCTAACATGCTACTTATTTTGCCATTAGAGAAGTTCTAGTAAAAGGAAGGAGTTCTGGTGTGGCGCTGTAGCATAAGCACTGGACTGAGAGGCAGGTTTGAACTGCAAGGTTGGCAGTTCAAATCCACCAACTGCTCCTCAGAAGTCCTACACAGGCTCACCATGAGTGCAAACTAACTCAAGGACACTAATAGACAATCAAGTATAAGGAAGGATTGTTTTGTTAAGTGCCATTGAGTGGGTTTAGACTCATAGGGACCCTGTATAGGGTTTCCAAGGAGGGACTGGTGAGTTGAACCGCTGACTTTGCAGTTCAAACAGACCAGAACTGGGATTGTCCAGTGCTTATCCTGCAGTGTCACATCAAGGACAATAGAAGAGACATGAAAATGTTAAAGGATCTACTTCAATAGCCTCCAGGGTGTGAGGAGAAGCAGTAGGTGTGAGTGGAGAGGGTTCTGCTAGAAACCTGAAAACCTGGAATCTAGTCCCAGCGTCTGCTTTGCTGGATAGTGTGAAAGGTTAACGTTTTGGGCTGCTAACTAAAAGGATGGAGGTTCACCCAAAAAGGCCTAGAGGTCTACTTCTGAAAAATCAGTCACTATGCTTTGGAATTAACTCCACAGCAAATGGGTTAATGTGCTGGACTGCAAAATAGGTTTGAACTGCAAAGTTGATAGTTTAAGCTCACCCGCTGCTCCTTGGAAATCTTATACAGGGTCACTATGGGTCAGAACTGACTCGAGGGCACTTAACAGCAGCAACAACAACATCCTAATGACACTGGCAAGGTAGCTAATGCCTCAGTGACTCAGTTCCTCATTTTAAAGAGGAAGATGTTGCTTTTGCCCTGTCTACCTTCAGCATAGAGTCCTAGTGTGGCGCTGTGCGTTAATGCGCCAGACTGCAAAGCCGTTTGAACTGCAGGTTGGCAGTTCAAACTCACTAGCTACTCCTTGGAAACCCTATGCAGGGTCACTATGGGTCGGAACTGACTTGACGGCACTCAACAACAACAACGACCTTCAGCATGGCTGAGTAGCCAATATCCATGAGAGTGCTCTGGAATCGCAGGATGAATGCAATGTGTGTGCAGTGTGACTGCTAGCCACACAGGTGTTTTTTTTTTTTTTTTGACCAGAGTTTGTGGGGTTACTAAGTAGTAACCAGGCTACAGTCATTTCATGAGGATTATAGAGTCAGTGTGCTCTTCTCTTCACATCAGGGGTTGTTTTCTGGTAAAGACAATGCTCCTGTCTGGAAAGTTCTACCTGATTAGACCGAAAGCACTAACCCAGCGGTCACACAGCTTCTTCTCTGAATCTCTTGGGGTTGGTCACAAAGATGTTGGAACACTGAGATGGTAGTGGGTGGTAGCCACATGTGCAAGTCATATACTCACAACACATGTGTGTACACACACACTCCAAGACAGTCTGGGACTCACCCCTATCTTCTAGGTAACTTCTCTCTCAGCAGTCGCATGCTAGCTGCCCTCTCTGCCCCGCTCTGCTCCACCCTATGCCTCATGCCACGGGGGGGGGGGGGGGGGGTGTCTCTTTTCTTTTTCATTAATATTTGACCTTGAACTAGGAAAACCCTGGGGAACCTATTCCAGGTGTGCATTCTCTGTGATGGAGCATCATGAGAAATTATGTGCCCAGGGAGAAGGCACTTCTGTTATTTCAAGGGGTGTGTGTGAGCGGCTTCCTTTCTCATTACCAGTATTGAGCTGTTCTTGGTATCCTGCTAAGCATCAAATTTATTTCCTCAGGAGGGATGATGTAGCTAAGGATATGCTTATAGTTGCTCATTCATTAAATCTGGCTTCCTAAACATAAGAAGAACCCTGTCTTTATGGTATGCAGAGAATCCTTGTGCTGTATCTAAGCTGAGGTGACCTGGGACACATACTTAATTACTGAAGAATATAGAGCTATCACTCCCCCAAAAAATGAGAGAAAGGAAAGAAGGAAGGGAAAGATGAAAAGGAAAAGAAAAAAGAAACAAGGAAAGAAAAAGGAGGAAGGGATGAAGGACAGATGGAAGGAAAGAGAAAGGGAAGAAAAAGAGGAAGGAAAGGGAGGCTCTACTGGTGAGCTCAGTCCTCCATGGCACCCATGTTGTTATGTGCTTTCAAGTCAGTTCTGACTCATTGTCACCCTGTATAGGGTTTCCGAGGAGCTGCTGGTGAGTCTGAACTGCCGACCTTGTAGTTCAAATGATTTTGCAATCCAGCATATTAACCCACAGCACCACATCAGGACTCCATGTAATGATAATGTTGTTGTTTTTAAGTACCATGGAGTCAGTTCTGACTCATAATGACCCTGCACAGGGTTTCCAAGGCTGTAAATCTTTACGGGAGCACAATGCCTCATCTTTCTCCTGTGGAACAGCTGGTAGTTTTGAACTGCTGACCTTGAGGTTGGCAGCCCAACTCGTAACCGCTACGCTACCAGAGCTAATAGCTTGTACAAAATTCTTTGGTAAGATATTTCTGTCCTAGTGACTATATGAGTATATTCTTAGCTGCTTTACTAGTCCAACTGACACGTGCACTGTATTTGTAGAAAATTTAGAGAATCTATTTGGGCTTTTAAAAATACCACTTTCAGTTAGTTATATTCAGAGTCAAAACATTGTCACCATCAAATGTACCACTACATTGTACCCAGTACCTCCCAACCTTACTGAGTTCCCAAGAACCCAATTCAGTGTAATACTGTATGTTGACATGGTCACAGTGAGCACTTGGGTGGCCTTGGGATATTGTAGGCACTGGACTGATTTTACAAGGCTACATACTCAGGGACTGCTTTCGATTTGAATCAATAAGAATGCTGCCGGTCAAGTACAACATGTGTTTCTGTTAGCACTGCATTGAATGGTCTTTACACTACCTGTAAACTATTTTTCCCCCCTCTGGAATTCTACTAGCAGATACATCTAAGCTAGGTCTATGCAATACATTTCTTGTTCGAAAGGGAAAACACTATCATCCATATAATTTGCAAGTAACTGAGTGTTAGGAAGTATGGAAGCAAGACCGAGGAACAACTGATTACATTGGACATTTTAAATTTTGTTTTCCCTTTTTGTGCTTTTCACATGGTTGTTCTGTGAGACAGAGCTATGCTCTAACCTGTTGTTTGGTGCTATAGAGTCGGTACTGACTCACAGCGACCTTATGCACAACAGAATGAAACACTGCCTGGTCATGCACCAATCTTACAATAATTGCTATATGTGTACCCTAACCTAGTGGCCTATATTGGCAAAATGAATTGATTGCCTAAGTTCAAAGAGAATTTCCTTTATAAACGCAGAAACTCATCATTAGGATATTCAGATAGTCTAAAATCAATAACTCCAGAATTGGTTAAATCAATTAAAGAGGCATATACTCAGAGCATTTGCCTAAATATAAAAATGAATTGCTTAATTACAGCATTCAAATAGATTTTACCAGAGTGAAATGGTAAGAGGCAGTATAACCTTACAGGCTGAGGTTTCAGCTGACAGCATGCACACACAGCCAACCTGGCAGATTAAGAGGAGAAATGTCACTCAATGTTCATGCCACCTGGATGCCTACCTGAATTCCTGACTCGACTTCTAGGTGATACAACCTTTAGGAAGACACCACCCATTATTTTTGTAACCCTCTGGATGGGTACCTCTAGGTGATATGGGAACATCCTTTATTTGAACTGTAGGAAGCAAAACATATTCCGTACCCTTAGAATGCAGCCCTGGTATGGTGCTGTGGGTTAATGCACTGGACTGCAAAGTCAGCTTGAACCGCAAAGTTGACTGTTCAAGCTCACCAGCCGCTTATTGGAAACTCTATATAGGGTCGCTATAGGTCAGAATGGATTCGACAGCACTTAACAACAGCAATATCCTTAGATCATTGGGTTCCCCACATCTTTATTTAATTCTTGATTTCTAATATGCATTTGTATCTAGTAGGTCTGAGCTAGACATAATGTGTACCAAGAGCCCTAGTGGTACCGTGGGTTAGACATTGGGCTGCGAACCACAGGAGAACTTTGTTGGCAGTGGACTTGGTTTGATTTGGTGGTGTGGTGCACACAGCTAACTCACTCGTTCGCTGACTGAAAGATTGGTGGGTCTAGTCTATCTAGTGGTGCCTTGGTATCTGCTTCCAAAATATCAGCCACAGAAAATCCTCGGATGCACAGTTTTAGTCTGAAACACACAGGATCTCTATAAATTGAAATTTATTCCTTGATAACTGAGTATTGGTTTATACACAACGGGGGCAAAAGCAGAGATTGAAAGGAATGTGTTTCAGGTGGAGGATGTTGCATCTCGCACCTGATTGTCACTCAATCAATTTTTACCAGCAAAATGGTCACTACGTGAGGCAATATATGAGGCAATATATGTGAGCTTAAATGGACTGGTATTGACTATTCTGAATGAGACAGAACAATTATGCTGGGATTGACAATTTGAAGAGGAGTGGCATTTCATCTATTCTGAAGTTCAGTGTTGTCAGTGATAGGGTAATATCCATATTCCTATAAGGAAGACCAGTTACTATGATTATTAGTCAAACTTATATACCAACCTCCAAAGCCAAAGAAGTAAAATTATAAATGTTTTAACAATTTTGTCTTTCTAAAATTGATCAGGCATGCAATCAAGACATATTGATAATTACAGATGATTGGAATGCAAAAGTTGGAAATAAACATGAAGGTTCTGTAGCTGGAAAATATGGCCTTAATGATAGAAAGGATGCTGTAGAGCACATGACAGAATTTTGAATGACCAATAGCTTAGGCTTATTCATTGCAACATTACCTTTTTCAACAACCTAAATGGTGACTATACTCATGGACCTTACCATTATGGACTACACAGCAATCAAATTACCTACATTTGTGGAGAGAGATGATGGAGAAGCTCAATATACCAGTCAAAACAAGGCCAGAGGTCGACTACAGAACTAACCATTTGTTACTCCTATGCAAATTCTAGTTGAAGTTGAAGAAAATTATAACAAGTCCACTAGACCCAGGAACCCTGGTAGTGTAGTGGGTTATGAATTGGGCTGTAACTGCACTGTCAGAAGCTAGAAGCTACCAGCCACTCGGTGGGAGAAAGATGAGGCTTTCTGCTCCAGTAAAGATTTACAGCCTTAGAAACCCAAGACAGGGTTGCTATTAGCTGGAATCGACTTAATGACACAAAACAGGTACCAACACTAGAGCCAAAATACAAGCTTGAGTATATACCATCTGAATTTAGAGGTCATCTCAAGAACAGATTTGATGCATTACACACTAATGACCAAAGACCAGAAGAGTCATTGGATGACATCAAAGGAATTATACATGAAGAACACAAAAGGTTAGTTAAAAGACAGCAAAGAAAGGAATGACCAAAATGAATGTCAGAAAATACTCCAAAACTTGCTCTTGAACATAGAGTGGTGGTGGTACTGTGCTGTGGAGTTGGTTCCAACTCACAGCGATGTTGTATAGGGTATTCGAGGCTATAAATCTTTACGGTAGCAAAAAGCCTCATCTTTCTCCTGCGGAACAGCTGGTAGTTTTGAACTGCTGAACTTGCGGTTTGCAGCCCAATTCGTAACCACTATGCTACCAGAGTTCCTTTGAACATAGAGCAGCTACCGAAAATGGAAGAAATGATGAAGTAAAAAAATCTGAACAGAAAATTCCAAAGGGAAGGATGAGACGACCAAGTAAAGCCTGCAGTTAGAAAACCAAAAGGGAAGAACATGCTCAGCATTTCTCAAGTTGAAAGAACTAAACAAAAAATTCAAGCCTTGATCTGAAAATTGAACAACTTAAGAGTATCAAGAAAAAATTGGAAGGAATACACAGAGTCCTGGTCGACATTCAAACAATCTGGAATTTAGCATATGATCAAGAATTGATGATGTGCGCGGAGACCCGGGCCTGGTGTTCTCACACCAGCCTAGCCCCATGGCCCTCCAAGCCGCCCGGAACATGCTCGGCACCCACCACCCCCCGCCCCGCGGCTCTAGAGGCAGATCTCTTTCCCCCTCCCTCCCCCCCCCCCCCCCCCCCCCCCCCCCCCCCCCCCCCCCCCGCGTCCCGCGCACGAGCCCTCCTCCCCCCCCCCCCCCCCCCCCCCCCCCCCCCGGCAGGGAGCGGCCAGATAGAACAGAGGATGAAAGGCTGATACTTGGACCAGCAAGTGCCCTACACCTTCTGCAGCAAATCTCTGAGCAAAGCGCTGATGGTCCCACAGGGGAAGCTCATGGACCAGGGCTCATTGCCACCCCTCGATTCTGAAGATCTCTTGCAGGATCTAAGTCACTTCCAGGAGACGTGGCTCTCGGAAGCTCAGGTCCCAGACAGTGATGAGCGGTTTGTTCCTGATTTCCATTCAGAAAACTTAGCTTTCCACAGCCCCACCACCAGAATCAAGAAGAAACCCCAGAGTTTCCGCACAAACCCGGCCCTGTCTTGCAGCAGGAAGCCGCCACTCCCCTACCACCATGGCTAGCAGTTTCTTTACCCCAGTGCCTATGCAGCCCTTTCCCAGGACAGAACAACAGAGTTTCTTAAGGTCTTCTGGCACTTCTCAGCCCCACCCTGCTGGCCACGGGTGCCTTGGGGAGCACAGTTCCATCTTCCAGCAGCCCTCAGACATTTACCACTCCTTCACATCCTCTCAGGGAGGGGGCCGGGAGCCCCTTCCAACCCCCTACCAACACCAGATATCAGAGCCCTGTGTTCCCTACCCCCAGCAGAGCTTCAAACAGGAATACCAAGAGCCCCTGTATGAGCAGGCTTGTCAACCACCAGTGGGCCCCCGGTGGGGTAAATGGGCACAGGTACCCAGGGGCGGGGGTGGTGATCAAACAGGAACAGATGGATTTTGCCTATGACACAGATGTCCCTGGATGTCCATCAGTGTACCTTCACACAGAGGGTTTCTCTGGGTCCTTCCCAGGTGATGGGGCCATGGTCTATGGCTATGGAAAACTTCTGCGACCATTCCCAGATGATGTCTGCGTCGCCCGTGAGAAATTTGAAGGTGACATCAAGCAGGAAGGGATTGGGGCATTCCGAGAGGGGCCGGCCTACCAGCTCCGGGGAGTCTTGCAGCTAGGGCAGTTTCTGGTGGCCCTGCTGGATGACCCATCAAATGCCCACGTCATTGCCTGGACGGGCCAGGGAATGGAATTCAAACTAATTGAGCCTGAGGAGGTCGCCAGGCTCTGGGGCATCCAGAAGAACTGACCAGCCATGAATTATGATAAACTGAGCCGCTCACCATCATTCAATTGCATCAATTCTTCCTCAGCCTTCACATACATATGAGGCTATTGAAAATACCATGGCTTGGGGTCAGGCACGGCTCAGTTTTCAAAGCACAGTAAAGTAGAGGTTCAGTGAAATAGCGGAAGACCCTCACAGAGATTGTGGGGGTTGACACAGTGGCTGCAACAATGGGTTCAAACATAAGAAAGATTGCACACAGAAAGCAACAACTTTACAGCAACTCACAACAGTAACTAATGATTCTGGAATGGAGTCCGAGAGGCCTGAGCACTGGGCCCTGTGTGTGAAAGAGTGATAGAGCTCTCTGGAGAAAGAGGTGTGGTCTTGGCCCAGGAACATCTAGACCCATCTGGAAACTGAACATGAAGTTGTTTTGTCGCATAACCCAAAAAAGAAAGTCAGAGTATCATTGACAAGGTTAAGTTCCCATTTTGTTCTCTTGCAGAAGACTCGTACCTCTCTGTACCTTCTTCATTCCCCATGCCACTACTGCCTAGCTCCATCTTTATTATCTCTCCTGTGAACTCGTGCTACCGAATCCTCACTGGTCCACTGTTGTCCCTAGTCTTTCCACTTTTACACAGGCTGTAGATTAATCTTCCAAAGGCTTCACTTTGACCATGCCGCTCTCTTTCTTGGACTCCTTCATGACTCCCCATTGTTTATTGCATTACATCTCAACTTCAGTCACTCTGCCATTAAAGACCCTGCCATTTGAATAGGTCCTACTTAACTCTGCATGTGTGTTTCACTAACATGGCAACAGTTGGGGGGTTTTAAGTGTCTTGCCCAAAGATGACATGATAACAGGATTTAGTAGTATGTACATGGAATTCAGGCTTGCCTGCTTCCCATAGAAGGGCTATATTGCTGGATGGTATTGTTATGTTGTTGTGAAGTGTTGTCGAGTCAGTTCAGACTCACAGTGACCCTGTATAGTGTTGCCAAGGAATGACTGGTTGGTCTGAACTGCTGACCTTGCGGTTAGCAGTCCAGCACTTCTCCTATAGTACCACACCAGGACAAGATAGAAAACTCTTTAACAAGATTTATTTGTTAACTGGCAACGTCCTGGATACTAAAGTTTTGGTTTGTTGTAACTTAATGACAGTGCTGATGGCGTTGTAGGATAGCACTGGACTGCCAGTTGTTCCATGGGAGAAAGATGAGGCTTTTTGGTCCCATAAAGATTTACAGCTTTGGAAATCTTATACAAGGTTGCTATGTGTTGGGATTTACTTGAAAGTGCCTAACAAGATCAATGATGACAAATGTAGTGTCTCTGTGAAGAAGCACGTTTCACCCACAAAGATCATCTGTTAACACTAACTATTCTTTCTCAAAATGGAAGGACTATAGAGGTACCAGACAGGGCAGCTAATATTGACTTCCCACTGGAAAGGTCACTGTTAAGTGACACTTGTTCACTCTGTACTTCTGGGTTTGTGGATTTGAACATTCAATTTTCTTTTCTTCAGCCAACCCGAGCCATGATACTCATGATGCTGAGGGGAGGAGGCACCTCACAGGCTGACAAGTGGTGTTTGGTGGGAGACAGTCAACAGCTAGTAGAGGCTCTCTCCCCTATGAAAAAAATGGAAAGAGTCTTTTTAGCTCATGGTAAGTAACCAGTGATGTAGGGATTCCAAAACCTAAATGGGAGCAAATTCTGCTAATGCAACTTTATCATTAGTATCCCAGTGGGTTCAAGGTGTTCTGTCCCTTTCTTTACCAGTTACAGTGGAGATGATTCCTATGTGTGTCAGAGTAGAACTGTGCTCGACAGGGGTTTCAATGGCTGACTTTGGGGAAACAGAAAGGCAGAATTTGCTTCAAAAGCACAGGACCAAGTAGTGTTTTGTTCTGTTGTAAATAAGATTGCTGTGAGTCTGAACCAACTCGATGGCACCTAATAACAACAAAAGGACAAAGTAGTCCCTGGGTGGTGTCAATGGTTGACGGCATTCTGTTGCGCTCACTATGTCAATCCATCTCTTTGAGGGTCTTCCTCTTTTTCACTGACCCTCCACTTTACCAGATATCGTGTCCTTCTCCAGAGACTGGTTCCTTCTGATGACATGTCCAATGTGTGTGAGTTCCTCTTTACTAAGGAGCATTCTGGCGGTACCTCTTCCAACATAGATTTGTTCATTCTTCTGGAAGTCTATGGTTTATTCAACAGACTTCACTAGCACCATGAATTAAAGGACCTTTTAAGTCCTTTTAGAGCTTGTTGTATTGTGTAAGTAGATTGTTGTTGTTGTTGTTAAGTGCCGTCGAGTCAGTTCCGACCCATAGCGACCCTGTACAGGGTTTTCGAGGGTGTAAATCTTTACAGGAGTAGAAAGCCTCATCTTTTTCCCGTGGAGTGGCTGGTAGTTTCGAACCGCTGACCTTAAGGTTCGCAGCCCGATTCATAACCACTACACTACCAGAGCTCCTTATTATACCCATCTTTATCCAAATACCAAAAAAGATCAAACCCACAGCTATGAGTCCATTCAGACTCATAACGACCCTACAGCACAGAGCAGACCTGCCATTTGTACCATCCAGAGTCTTTATGGAAGCAGACTGTCACATCTTTCTCCAAGGAATCATTTGGTTCTTAGCCAAACTCTTAGCCACTGCCAACTGACTTCTCTGTACCTCAGTGTCCCTAATGGCAAATTCAGCAGCTGGAATAAATATCCTCCATGATCATTTTTTAGCATATTTTAAAGTCCTTAGATGTAATGCACACACACATTAGTATTGAATTTCATGTGCTGTTGTTGCTAAGGGTTGTGAAGTCGGTTCTGACTCATAGCGGCTCTATATGAGGTTTCGGAAACTTTAAATCTTTTTTTCCCCCGGAGCAGTTGGCAGACTTGAACTACAGACCTTGTGGTTCACAGTACAGTTCTCATCATATGGAGTCACCGCATTCCCCTTAATTTTATACACACATGCATAAATCCTCCTGGTGTGGCACTGTAGGATCAGCACTGGACTGTGAACCAGAAGGTTGGCAGTTCAAACCCACCAGATGCTCCTCAGAAATCCCAAACAGGGTCATGATGAGTGAGAACCGACTTGACAGCCCTTAACAACAACAATAATACACAAGCACAAGATGTATTTGTTTCAGGGCTTAATATGGAACCAAGTCTATCTTTATTAGCAAGGGGCGCATTTGAGCACCTGTATGTTTTCTTTTAGTCTAATGTTTCAAATTTGCTCCTCAGCTACTCTGTGAAAATACAGATTTATGAGTCAGAGCCCTGGTATGGCGCTGTGGGCTAATGTATCAGATTGTAAAGTTGTTTGAACTGCAAGGTTAGCTGTTCAAGCTCACCAGCCACTCCTTAAAAACCCTATACAGGGTCGCTATGGGTCGGAATCGACTTGATGGCACTTAACAACACCAACAAAATGAGTCAGAACTGACTCGACAGCACTTAACAACAGCAACAAACACATTTTGGAAAGACCTACTTTTTAATCTGCCTATCCACTTGTATATAAGGAGCTCTGGTAGCGTAGTGGTTACGAATCGGGCTGCTAATCTCACGGTCAGCAGTTCGAAACTACCAGCTGTTCCGCAGGAGAAAGATGATGCTTTGTGCTCCCGTAAAGATTTACAGCCTCAGAAACCCTGTAGAGGATCGCTATGAATCGGAACCAACTCTATGGCACCTAACAACAACAATCCACTTGTATATTTGAAAGGTTCATCTTGGTTTGATAACCACTCTCAAATTTGGACAGCTGTCTGGTAGGCTTAGCGTACTTAGGCTCTTTGCTCTGTGTGAAGAAATAAGAAAAGTGAATATGGCTGCTGAACATTAAGACGGAGTCGACCTTCTCTTCAGGATTTCAGACAGTGTCCTTGGGGTTGTCAAACTGAAGACGACAGATATTTGGAATGCGAGTGAATGTGCCAACCCCCCATAAGCTTTTCAAAGCCAGCATACACATTTCAAAATTTGGCATTTTCAGCTTGGCAAAGGGGTTTATTACACAGCTCTAAGTATATAACAGAACTCTGATGAAAGTCAAGACTTGGAAACTTCCAATAAACCTAGGCACACACAAGGTGCATTTCTTGGAGATTCCTTACTAATGCTACCTGTAAGATTCTCACACTGCGTATCTGCAATGCTGGAAACTATCCCACCCAGGACAGGTTTCCACAAGGCTTCCAGGCTAAGACAGACTAAGAAGAAAGGCCTGACAATCTTCTTCAGACAATTAGCCAATGACAGTGGTATAGATAGCCACAGAACATATTAACCTCACTTCATTTGGAAATGTTAACAGACAACATTTCATTGCATTGTACATAAGGCCATTACAAGTTGGAGCTGAATTAATGGTAGTTAACAACAACAACTTATTAATATCAAGAGCAAGCCTCCAGGCTCCAACCATGGGTTTGGGAACAAATTGGGAATTGACATTCCTGGACAAAACAGAGGTCACTGCATGGTACAAATGGTTTGTACTCATCGAGTAACTGAAAAGTTAGCAGTTCAAATTCACCCAGCATCGCCATGGAAGACAGGCTTGGCTGAGTCTGTGAAGCACAGCTGTTGTCTCTTGTCCTAAGCACATGGGGTCGTCAAGAGTTGGCAATAGGTTTGGTGTGGACAAAACTGGGAGTGGACTGAGAATTAAGAGAGGTCCAAGACTGTCTAGACACATCCTCCAGTGCAGGGACAGTGACAAAGGCTGCCTCTTCGTCAGGCTCTTCCATTCCAAACTACTTGGTAACTCTAGTTTCCCAGAGGAGGCTGCTCTACCCCCACTGCCATATCCTTTTGTGGCCAGATATGGGCTCCATGCTCCATGCAGCCTGAAAGGGCATACTCAGCCCATCATGCATGAGCACTGTCTAGTATGAACTAACAGACCTTACTCGTTTGGGTCTCCATCTGGTCAAGGGCAAGAAGCTCACCCTTGCTGGGATCTAACTTAAGGTTATTGCGAGAAAAGTGCTAAGCAAGCGAAATGGCCAATGGCTTTGCAATTGAAATGCTTTGGGAAAGATCACTCATAAACTGGAGTGGACATTAGTCCGTTTTTGGTTATTAACTGTGGAAAGCACAGCATGTGAAAACACTGTGCTGCTATGTATCTCAGTGTGCTCCAGGCATTCTATTCTATGGCTATTACAAGGCAAAATATTTGGTACTAAAAGAAGGAGGCCTAATTACAATGAAAAATTCCTCATGCGGGTTTCTAAACAGTCACAGGCTTGCCTCGAGCATATTAAAAATCCCATCATACAAGCCCTAAGCAGTTTCTTATTAATCTAGTCTCTATGCTAATACAACCAAATGGGAAACACAATCTTGGGAATATGAAGGCCAATGTTATTCTATTAACCTGATATGTTATCCTATTTACTTTCCTGTCTTTAATGAATAAATTAAAATGTCCTCTCATCCTCTTAATTGCTCACTAGTTTGAGTATGACAATGCCCAGATTTTATATAGCTACAGTCTGCAGCCTTCACAGCCCAAATTCTATCATTTTCCAGAGGATTTCAATGAAAGGCAATGACAGATAAACTGTTTACATTCAAAGACTCTATCAAAGTTATTTTGCACCTGGTTTCATCCTAATCCATCTGCTGTTTCCATAGCACTGACAGACTGACCCCTCGTGCTGTGTGTGCTGTATTGATGTCATTACTGAAGAGGCCTTCCCCAGCCTTACTGCTGATAACAAAGTAAATGAAAATGTAGAGAACCTTGGGGAGGTAACTTGTTCAGCATGATGAG
Organism: Chrysochloris asiatica; assembly: GCF_000296735.1. Lineage (NCBI taxonomy): Eukaryota > Metazoa > Chordata > Mammalia > Afrosoricida > Chrysochloridae > Chrysochloris > Chrysochloris asiatica. The sequence continues at coordinate 9,003,660 of NW_006408652.1, read as the reverse complement.
GGAGAACCGTGGCTACAAAAGAGAAAGGAATACGTTCACTATAGTAGAATGACTTTAAAAGAGCCAGCTGTTAGCCAGCATAATATTTATTGCATCTGTGTCATTGTTGCTGCATGCCATCGAGTCAGTTCTGACTCATAGCAATGCTGCAGAGGGTAGCGGCTGGTGGGTTTGAACTGCCAACCTTACAGCTAGCGTTCCAGAGCTTGTCCTACAGTGTCACATTAGCAAACTTTAAACAGAAGAGCAAGCTTAAATGTTACTTGGTGTTGCAGAAGAATGTTAAAGGTACCATGAACTGCCAGAAGAACAAACAAATCTGTGTAGGAAGAAGTACAGCCAGAATGCCCCTTAGAAGCCAGGAGAGCGAGACTTCTCTCATCTTTTGGACATATCAACGGTAGGGACCAGTCCCTAATGAAGGACATCATGCTAGGTAAAGTGGAGGGTCAGAGAAAAGAGGAAGGCCTCCAACGATACAGATTGGCAGAGTGGCAGCACCGATGAGCACAGGTTGAACAAGTGTGAGGTTGGCCCATGACCAGGCAGTAGCTCATTCTGCTGTGCACAGGGTCATTATGTGTTAGAACCGACTTAACAGCACCTAACAACAACTGTGCTTTGAAGGAGCCCTAGTGACACAGTGGGTTAAGTGTTGGGCTGCTAACACAAAGATTGGTTGTTAGATCTCACCAGTGGCTTCACAGGAGAAAGACGAGGCAGACTGTTCCTGGAAAGGTGACAGCCTTGGCAACCCTATGGAGCAGTTCTATTGGGTTGGTATGAGTCAGAATTGACTCGATGGCAGTTGGGTCACTATGCTGTAAAAGTTCAATGTACATCACAAAGTAGAAGGAGCCTGTCTGCAAGCTGCCAGAAATGTTCAGATTTTCTGCTCCCAAGGGAATTATCTTAAGTGCAATTAGCAAATCACAGCCTAGCCAGTATGTCTAGCCAATAAGAAGAACAAAACACAAAACACAAAACCCAATCCCCAAAGTGGGATCACAGTAACACAACAGCAACAGCAAAACTCCATATCAAGAACCTGGTTTCAATGCATGCTGTTTGCATGTGATATAATTAGAGATCTGCAGACAAGAAAGAAAATATCGAGGTGGCAGGGAACAGCTAAGACCCTTTCTTCCTGCAAATGTTAATATACTCAAGCTGCAGTTCGGCTACCAGTATCGATGCGCCTCTGGTTGAAAAGTCCCCACAGCTCCAGCAATGTGCTTTGAATTAAGTGCACGTTTCAAAGGGTAGCAGAGCATTCCTTAGGCAGAAAAAGGAAGATGATCAGGTCCAATAAAATTGGGTACACTGGAGCTACTTACTTACCATCAGGGATCCAGCCACAATTCATTACAATGCCTTTGTGCTCACAGTACATTCAAATTGTTCAGCTCTGCCTTTAAAGTGCCCACCTATCATTCCATGCTTTATCTAGACTCCTTTAACTGAATCTGGTCACTAATTAAATATTGCCAGTCATAGTACCCATTTCCAGAACTTCAAACTGGGCAGTATTAAGTCATCTAAGGTTTCCGTCTAAGTCACATTCCTAACAAGATGGTATCAATATTAAAATGTCCTCGGGTCATGTGGAAGGAAACCTATTGCTTTGATGACCTTTCCACTTCTAAAGTCTTCTGCTTTTAATGTCAATCTGAAATGATTGAGCCCCGAGAGCTCCAAGGCTAGATCAGAATCAAACCGTGATTCCGCACCCCGGCATCGTTGGCCACCCTGACACACGAGGCAAACAGACGGCCTGCTCAGTTTTGTGGAAATCAAACATCCTGGTATCATTCAGTGAAACATGAAGCAGATGTTTACCTGGTCCTGTGAATTTGTGCTGGAGGGGAACCTAGAGTTTGGCCACCATATATTGCAGAAGAAGCCATTGGGATAGGTCAAATGGTGGGTAGCTTAAAACTTTAAAACTGTCAATACCATTTCTTTGTTAAAAAAAACATTCGAGACTGATTAGGCTGCTTATATTGAAAGAGAAGCACAAGGTCTATATCTTTAGATCTTTTATTGAACTGTAAGCACAGCATCAATAACTGCTTCTCAGCTGTAAATGAAAATTGATTCCAGGTTTAAACCCTCATTTTCAGGGGTGCCATTAATCCTGAGAAACATAAGAAGAAAAATTTGACTGAGAGGAAAACCAAAGGCTCTGTGCTCTGAGCTGGGAGCACGCAGACAACACGACACATACTCACTGCTGAGATGCCTGTCCAAGTGGCCCAGGCAGCTCCCACCAAACCCCTGAGAGCTCATCACAGCACTGCCTGCCTGGTGACTGGCTCGAAGCTGGCAATGCAATGAGAGCGCAGTGTAGAAAGCCAGGGTTAGACTTCCATCTAGGATGCAAAAAGTGGCAGCTGAAATGTGCGAATGCAGGCAGCTGGGTAATGGACATCATGCAGCCCCCAAACTAAAACTATGTTGGTGATATCCAATTTAAGAAAGAAGAACATATTACAACAAATGTGTGTATGCAGATGCTAAGCATAAAGCGGAGTCCCTGGGCAGTACAGTTAAAGCACTTGGCTGCCAACCAAAAAGTTGGAAGATTGGAATTCTCCCAGAGGTGCCGGGGAAGAAAACCCTGACAGTCTACTTCCCAATCGTACTCTGACATGAACGGGGTTGCCATGAGTCAGAGACAACCCGGTGACAATTGGTTTTATTGGTGAAGGTAGAAGAAGGATGGTGCAAAAGGTTCAGCTTCTAACAGAGAGGCTGGAAGTACAAATCTACTCAGCGGTGCACTGAGAGAAAGGATTTATGAGAGATGAGCATTTCTGGGAGGGAAAAAAAAAATCAGCACAGTTTGACTCTGACACACATGGGACCATCATGAGTCAGAACTGAGTCTATGGTAACTAGGAGGGTGGTAGGTGAGTAAGTACAAAGCACCACAGCCAATTCAAACATGGTTCTGGAACATCACAATGTTCAATATCGACTACAATGGTTATTTCTTTCCCACTCAGTGGGAACTCCGGAGAGAGAAACAAGGTGAATTCAGAGTCCCAGCAGACCATTAAACCCATCTACAGAGGCTAGAAAAGAAAAGGCAAGAATTGCAATCAAAAGGCATGACTCAATTCTCCACCCACACCATCCTTTGAAGAAAAACCTCTTTGGGCGACATGCAATTAATGAAATTTTCCTGGAAGACTTAGTACAGAGCCATTGGCAACTCTGCCTTTCTTCCTGGGACCCTGGTTTAAAACTCACCAGGGATATGGGGGGGGGGGGGAGAGGAGAGCTTGCTCATATCCTTGAGGAATCAGTTAGGATACTCAATCTAGTTCCTAGCAGATGTCTAAAAGATGTCAAGGCCAAAAGTCACCTATTTACCTATGCACACCAAAGAGGAGACCTCTAGCTAACATGAACAAGGGCCACAAAGAAGAATAACTATTTTTGCAGTACTTATAGATTTCAAAGCATTTTCTCGTACATTATCTTCATTTGGTCCCATATATATACTGCTATGAGCTAGTGAAAACTAGTTTATTGGTGAGAATCCTAGTTTATTGGTGAGAGACCAGAAACTTAGAGACACTGAATTTACTGGCCCAATGTCATATAGCTACCAGGTGACAGAGGTGGCTTTTTCATTTCAAATGTCCTGCTTTGATTAAGTACAATGACACTTGCTGATGGGCATTCCTTATGAGAAACCGGAAAGCATTCAGTATCTACCAGCTAAAACAATACAAGGCTATATAGACTCTTACTGCTTGTAGTGGGCGATGGTGGCTCAGTGGCAGAATTCTTGCCTTCCATGCTGAAGTCCCACGTTCCATTATGGCAAATGCATGTCATGTGTAGCACCATCCTCTGTCCACACTGGCGTGCAAGTTGCTATGATGTTGGAAGTTATGCCACCAGTATTTCAAATATCAGAGCCCCAATGAGATGGACTGACAAAGTGGCTGTAACAATGGGCTCCAACATAATTGTAAGGATGGGGCGGTACCATTTGATTGCACACAGGTTTGGAATGAGTTGAAACTGACTTAACAGCATGGTAACAACAGACAGAGCAGGAGAAAAGCTCAAAATTAAACTAAAACCAAAAACAAAACAGACCAGGCTTACTAGTCAGATACAGACTAGTGGAACCCCAAGAGTATGGCCCTTCACACGACACTGAGGAATGCATACAATAGAATAACCAACCATTCAAGGTCAATAGGGCAGCATTTATCCGAGGATAAAGTTCAGAAGGGATAAACAGAAGGAAGACTGGAAACAAAAAACACAGGAAGGAAATGGAATAACTGTTCTTACACTGAGGGGATTGCAATCACTGAGAGGAAATGATATGATGTGTTGAATATAAAACTGATTATACATTCTATAAACTTTAACTCAATTCGCAAAAACAAAAAAAAGTTAAAAAAAAGAAAGAAAGAAAACCGTATGGTCCCAGGGTAGCACTAGCCGTTTGCAATCATAACCTAAGAGGTCAGTGGTTCAAATCCATCTAGTGGCACCATGGAAGAAAAGGATGGAAGAAAGTATGGACTGCACAAAAGATTGAGTGCCAGCCTTTAAAAACCGTGTGGACCGCCATCGTTCAATCCACAACTGATCATGGCGATAGCATAGGACCGGACAGAACTTGGTTCTTTTGTATAAGGAGTTGCCATGATTTGGAACATAACAACAACATTATTAGTAATAATGATGATGATAATAATCATTCAAAGTGGTGAGAAGTTAGTAGATGCTAAGCATACTCTCTAGTGCCTTTTCAAGTCTGAATTCACTCACTTAAACATTGAAACCTCAGCGTAACCCAATGAGTTTGATGCTAATGCTGACTCCATTTTCTCAGTTCTTTGGTCTTTTGCCCAAGGTCACGTGCTTGTCTAATCTATGCCTCTCTGACTATACACCAGTGCTCTCACCTGCCATTTACACCTTAGAATCCCACTTAGACCTGATTCCCACTAGATCCAGTGAAGAAAGCGAAATGCATTGAGCAGTGGAGAGAAAACACACAATCTTTGAACAATTATTTTCACAGTAAATCACTATTCTCTCTACATCAAAACAAAGTGCATATGTGGTTGGGTAACTGCAACTTTCAAGAGTGAATAGAAGGTGAAGTAGTTTTGATAAAAATGTGTTCTTATAACTCAGAGTCCCCATGGTTGACCACTGGGCATCTTTGTTGTTTTTACTGTTAAGTGCTGTGGAGTTGGCTGTAACTCATAACGATCTTGTATGGGATTTCTGAGGCTGTAAATCTTTACAGGAACAGAAAGCCTCATCTTTTTCCCACAGAGCAATTGGTAGATTAGAATTGCTGGCCTTGTGGTTAGCAGCCCAACTCATAATCCACTAAGCTACCAGGAATCCTATTTGCCTTGAAAACTCTATGTGGCCATTTTACTCTGTCCTAGGAGCTCTGATAGTGTAGTGGTTATGAATCAAGCTGCTAACCTCAGGGTCAGCAATTCGAAACCAAAGCTGTTCCACAGGAGACAGATGAGACTTTCCACTCCCGTAAAGATTTACAGCCTCAGAAACCCTGTGGAGGGTCACTATGAGTCAGAAACAACTTCAAGGCACATAACAACAACAACAACATGGCACTATGGGTTAATGTGCTGGACTGCAAAGTTGGTTTGAACTGCAAGGTCAGTGGTTCAAACTCACCAGCTATTCCACTCTATGGCACTTAACAACAACAATAAAAGGGTTGCTATAGGGCTCCCGGGGTGGTGCTGTACATTAAGCACTGGGCTGCCAAGGGCAAGGTAAGCAGTTCAAACCCACCGCCACTCCTTGGAAATCTTATACAAGGGTGGTACAAGTAGTAACTGACTGGATGGCTTATGACAACAGCAATGCAAAGATCACTAAGAGTCAGAAAAAGGAACGCCCCCAGCGTCTAGCAGTTCTAAGAGTATGAGGCCTTGTGGTTGGTTAGCAGTCTAGTACTTATCCTACAGCAACATACCAGGACAGCATATTTAATCGGTATGTTATAATTTCCCCCTTGCAGCCTCATGTTCCATTTACCTACAGGAAGGACTAATGTTCAGCATTTCAACACATCTTAATTGCTCTGCTGATGTCTCTGCGCCCGACCTGTAGGTTGCTGTGGAAGGTGGTGATGGTAGACTGGGGAAAACCAAGGCTGTTCTGATTTCTAAGACACTCACTTGTGGCTGAAATGCCAAATAAGAATACATACTGATCCTGTATCTCATATACACACATGCATTCAAAATATATCTCTTAGAACTCTTCATGTTCTAAAAACAAAGCCTAAGGTCTTAGGAACTTGTTGGAAAAGACTTTGTTAATACTCGCTACATTTGACAATCTGAATCTCCTCTACTGAGTCTGTTTGCAATGCTTATAGAGGAGATGATTTGGGGAAATCTCTAGAAAGTGATTGGCCTATTTTAGTGGACTCAGGCTATATGTGAATGAATGTAGCTACTGGGTTTGAACAAACTGTCTGTCTAACCATAACATCTCAAATCAACAGCGTGCTCTAGTTTCCTGGGCACACCATGTAAAGGACCTATATATTTGTATGTTTGTCCTCCAATAACCTTGTCATGAATAGAACAATTTTGAAATTCTATTACTTAGATGGGAAGTTCAAGCTTACCTCCCAGATTTGTTGGGAAGTTCAAATAAGACAGAATGCCCAACTCAGAACCTGAGGCAGAACAAGCAGGGGCTCCACAAATGGGAGCTCTCAGCATTCTCCCATGTCCTGATATTGTTCGAGGTATGACGGTGCCACTTAGAAGCTGAAGGAATAGAATCATATTATCCATGAGGCACTGTAGTGTCTCACCTTAAACAATGGTTTTGGTGGTTCCTCAACAACTTGAAAATGGAACTGCCATGTTGTTGTTAAAGTGCCATTGAATCTGTTCTGACTCATTGAGACACTGCATAGGGTTCCCAAAGAGAAGATGGTGGGTTTGAACCACCAATCTTGAAGATAGCAAACCAGAGTTTATACTACAATCCAATCCAAGAATTCCACTCCTAGGTACGTATCCAAAAGAACTGAAAGTACGTTAAAGTTCACTGCAAAATTATTCATAATAGCCAGGAGGCGGAAACAACCCACATGTTCATCAGTGGATGAATGGATAAATACAATCGGGTATATACATATAGTGAACCAGTCCTCAGTCATAAGGAGACATGAAGCCCGGATACAATATGGATGAACCGTGAAACCATGATGGTGAGTATAAGAAGCTGGTTGTAAGAGAGCACATTCATATGAAATGTCTAGAATAGGAAAACTCATTGAGACAGAAGAAGGGAACACGAAGTGACTGCTTACTGGGGATGAGATTTCATTCTGGGGTGATGAAAAGTTCTGGAACTACACAGAGCTGATGGTTGCACACAGCCTGTTAGTGAACTAAATGCCACAGGATCAGTCCCTTTAAAATGGTTGAAATAGTGAATTTCACCAAAACTAGAGATAAAGAAAAAGAGCCATGTTGGCATAGTGGTTAACCACATGGCTGTTAATGGAAATGTCAGTGGTTCAAATCCACCAGCCACTTTTCAGGAAGCAGCTGAGGCAGTATGATTTTACTAAAATGTACAGGCTTGGAAAGCCTCTGGGGCCAATCTACTGTGTCCTATAGTATCACTGAGATTCAGAATCGACTCGACTACAATGGGGTTTGGTGACTGAGCTAAACGAAAATGATTTCAACTCAGACCTCCTGGAACAGGACTGAGAGGCCTCATGAAGCTGCCATTGCTGCTTCTGTCCTTTCCAAATCAGGAAGTCTAGTCTCGTCGGAAATGCTGAAAACACACACTTCTGCCATTTTCTTTGGCTGTAAGGACTGCAAATATTTGTAATGCAAGATTGTAAGGGCAGCAGCAAGTTTTATGCCAGATGTCTTTTGCCTGAAGGCTCCTGCAAGCTGGGAGATGATGTTGGGTATTGATGCTCAGCTGGTTCTAAAGGGCTGTATGTGGGAAAAACGAATGGAGCAGATATACTTATGCCTCTCAGTGGAGTCGCATAAGGAAGAGTTACACTTCGCCCAAGACAATACTTAGTCCAAGAGAAGGAAAACCAATTTCTATTGTTCATTGATGACCAATTTTTGTGAGTGGAAAATGGGGAAGGGTGAGAGTGGATGAAAGCAATTTTAAAGGGCTCAGACTCTCTGTACTATAGCTTTAATGAAAGCATGAGCCAATTCAATGTATTCCAGAACACTATGCATATTTTTGCTTTTTTGTTCTTTCTAAAGATCAGAGATGAAGCAGGCTCCTAGATGTCAAAACCATCCCAGTTCCTTTCACTCCCTCCCATTAAGGCCCCAAACCAGGCCCTAGGACATCCCTACCTGGTAGAGTTCAGTGGCAGTGCACTGAGTGGTTAGGGTCTTCACAGGTTCAAGGTCATCTTCATCACTGCTCAGCTTCAGGTCGTCTTCTAGCATTCTACAAAAAAAAAAAAAAAAAAGAGTGGCATTCAAGTTAGGAAGCATCTTTTCCAAATCTACCTCAGATCCATTTTGTGAAGAGAATAAAATATTGGAGCTACAATTTGACAGTTATGATTCTGTCAATGTTTCAGAGGGTACCAAGATTCTTTCAGCTGATTAGATAGCTGAGCTCTCATGTTTATATCATGCTCCACATACATCTTCCCTTTCCACATGGGCAGGACTATTTCAGCATCTCAAGAGTCTACATATTTTTACTAGTAAAAGTACAATAGATGTATTGTCCAATCACTATGCAGGTGGAATGTAGCTCGGAGGCTTCCATGAGGGAACAAGGGCAGGAGCTCACCCTTAGCTCTAAAGACTTGTTCCAGAGTGCTGGGGCTCTCTGGAAGACAGAGGCAACAGGCCCCATGAACTAACTAACTTTCAGGGCTCTCTGCTGCTGCTGTTGGTGGTGGTGATGGTACTGTGTCGTTAAGTCAGTTCTGACTCATAGCGACCCTGTATATGATTTCTGAGGCTATAATCTTTAAGGGAGCAAAAAGCCTCATCTTTTTCCCATGGAGCGAATGGTAGATTTGAACTGTTTGCTTTTTGGTTAGCAGCCCAATGCATAACCACTACATTACGAAGGATCCCTGGGCAGCTTGGTGGCCACAAAATATTGGGGCAAGAACTGGCTAGTCATTAACTTTTTGACATATGTCATACAATCTCTTTTTTCCAATAAAATTTGATCAAAGAGACTAAAGTCTATGATACAGATAAGAAATCTTTCACTCCTAAGTCAAAATAACTGAGAAATATGAGTGATGTGAATTTTGGCGATGAACCGGCACTTCCAAAATTGTTTACTCAGAAAATAGAGCCTTTTGTTTCCCCATGCATATTAATTTTAGTACAACTCCCTTCTCTCTCCAAGTTTGACCTCCAGCAGGAAGAGTGACTTATAAACTTAACATTCCTGATACACAGCCTTCAAAGACCAATTGCTTCTATTTTTATGCATCATGCACAATGTTAAACTTTTCTCCTGGCTTCAGCAGGGGCCAACTGACATCTTCCCAGCATGCTCTGTTCTATCTTGCTTCAAGGCTTAGTCTCAAACTTCAGTCCCAAGCTAGAATTCCCTTCCTTCCTTTCCTCTAGAAATTCTACTTTTCTTCCATGGCTTGGTCCCATACCACATCCTCTACAAAAGCATTCTAGAATCCTCACCTCCCCACCCCCAGCACCTTATTTATGGCAGGATCACAGAAGTGACTTTTCTAGGAGTCTCCCTCTTCCAGCACTCCCTAAGTTCCATGGGGCAGTGGTTGCAACATATTTATGTCTGAGTTCTTCAAATCATCCTCCCAGAGATGATATGTGTATCCCCTTCATTTTTCAGATAGGGAAAGAAAGGTTCATGCAGTACTTTTCCCTAAGCTCACACAGCTAGTGAGTATCAGAGCCAATCTTCAAATTGCCACTCTACAATGCCTTTCCCCCATGAAAGCAAGCCTGGAGGGAAGACACAACTTCTGATTTGAGAAATAGGAGGCAACATTATTTTAGAGGGCATATATAAAAATTAAGAGATTCAGGTCAGGGTGGTTCTTCGATATTTCTCCAAAGAAAACAGAGCTCCCCACTTTGATGATCAGCCATAGACCAGATGTGTTCACTGAGGTCTGAAAACCCGAGCCTGAAATGAAGCATGACTGGTGAGAAGGACAGCCGCTGGAGCTGGTTTCAGAAAAACGAAATTTGTTGGATTTATGACTGTCCTTCAAGAGACGAATGGATGTTTAGAAGATCTTCAAGAAGGAAAGAAAAATGCATCTTGGCATTTCTTTTGCAGCTGCAGGCTTAAGGCTCTGCACACATAATTCTTTATAACACATTGTGGTCAGGGAAGACTGTGTCATTCTTGTAAGCTAGAGACCTCAAAGATTTAAAAACTATGTGTGCTTGGTATTAAAATAATTCATCTTCCCTAGGTAGACTTATATTTATAGGTAGGGAATGTCTACGTGTTCATTTATGTCTAAGTGTTTAACATTCAGAGGGCTGGTTCTCTGGCCAGCAGCATGCAATTTGGTCTGCATAGTGACCAAATGAAGAAGTGATTATTAGCGCTAGTTTGCTAATGAGTTTTAGAAAGGAACTTATTCATGGTCACATAGCTAGTAAAAGATGAAGGCAAATTTGGAATACAGACCACTGGCTCCAACTCGAACTTGAAAGCATATACCATTTTTCTAGAGGGTTTAACATATAAACCCATTTCACCCACTGCCATGGAATTCTATTGGGTTCCCAAGGCTGTGCACTTTACAGGAGCAGGTGAGAAATGACATAAAATTTTTTATGAAAATGATAATTTGGGGACATAAGAATTATATTGTATAAACTTACAACTTGCATTTTTCTACTGATAATATGTTTACGTGTGTGTGTATTTAATGTTAGCAATAGCTTAATTGCATAGAAGATTCTTATTAGGCTAATTGACAAAAAAACCTCAGTTTTTGGATGACTTTTTTACATAGAAAGGAAGGTAAATACAAAAAAATATTATTATTAATGTGATAGCTTATAGAAAATGAATCATGCCTTTTCTATTTCCTCTACCTATTTGAATTATTACAAAGTTCAAAAGAGTATAGCCAAAGTTATGCTGATTATATTTTCAGAACCAATTATCTGGACCTGTGTTGCATTAAAGAATTCTTCCATTTGTAAACTCATTTTTAAACAAAGGATAAACATAAAATCACATTATTGTTGTTGTTGAGTGTCATCAAGTCAGTCCCGACTCATAGTGACCCAGTATAGGGTTTCCGAAGAGGGGCTGGTGAGTTTGAACCACCAACCTTGCAGTTCAAACCGACCTTGCGGTTGAGTGCTTATCCTACAGTGCCAAACCAAGATTCCTTATTCCCCACTTAATACGTCATTTATACATAATTGAATGTAATTTCATAAAATAGATACCTATAAATATCAGTAACACTAAATTTGTATCTCTGTTGTTATTGCGTGCTGTTGAGTCAGTTCTGACTCATAGCGACTCAGTATCGGTTTCTGAGAGTGACTGGTGGGTTTCAACTGTCAACCTTGTTAGTTACCAGTTTATCCTACAGCACATTACTATTTTATAATTCATATGTATGGAATATTGGTATATTACTTGGTGTGGCTCTGTAGGATAAACACTGGACTGCTAACCACAAGGGCAGCAGTTCAAACCCACCAGCTGCTCACTGGAAATCTTATACAGGGTTTCTATGTGTTGGACCTGACTCGAAGGCACTTAACCAAAACAACTGTATGAAAAACTCTACTTGTTTAGAATTATTTCTATATGATTTCTTCAAAATGATATTTTCATTGTCATTGGGTTATCTAGACTTTACAATCTGATTCACCCAGTCTTCTTTGTTGTTAAATACAAGCTTTAAATTTCCATTTTTGTATTTGTCAGTAAAAGCAAAAAATTGTATGTTTTTCATGACTAGGAATACTAAAATTGTAATGAATGAAATACTCGGTTTAAAATTTTTTTTTTTCTTTTAATGGATGCAGACTGCCACATCTTTTCCCCAGAAAGTGTCGGGTGGGTCTCAAATGATAACCTTTCAAATAGCAGCTGAATGTTTTAACCACTGCATTACCAAGGATCCTCATAACTTTAAAAAGATGGTGTAATAAAACCAGTAGCAACAACAATAAAAATAACAAAACATATTAAAATGGAATCAAAATAACTGAATTCGACTAATCATAAATGCTGCGATCTCTGGTAGTCAGTGGCTCTCTCTAAGCCTTATCTGTATGCTTCATCTGTTAAATAGGGTAATAATTCAACCCAACAATGGCACAGTACATATTCTTTTCAAGTGCACATGGAACATTCTCCAGAATAGACCATGTTTTAGGCCACAAAACAAATCCACATAAATTTACAAATATCAAAATACTACAAAGCATCTTCTCAGACCACAATGCTATCAAATTAGAAATCAACAATAGGAAGACCAAGGAAATCAAGTCAAATCCATGGAAACGGAATAACACCCTGCTGAAAAGCGACTGGGTAGTAGAAGAAATTAAACATGAATTAGCAAAGTTTCTAGGAATAAATGAGAACGAAAACACAACATACCAAAATGTTTGGGACACAGTGAAAATGGTGCTGAGAGGACAATTTATTGTGATAAATGTACACATCCCAAAAGAAGAAAGAACCAAAATTAACACATTAACACAGCATTTCCAACAATTGGAAACTGACCGACAGAAGGAACCTACAGTCATCAAAAGAAAAGAAATAATCAAGATAAGAGCAGAAATAAATAAGATGGAAAACAGAAAAAAAACTACAGAAAGAAGCAACAGGACAAGAAATTGGTTCTTTGAAAGGATTAATAAAATTGACAAACCTTTGGCAAACCAAACCAAAGAAAAGAGGGAGAAGACACAAATAACTCGCATTAGAAAGCACATGAGTGATGTCACAATGGAACCAAATGAAATCAAAAGGATAATAACAGAATACTATGAAGAGTTATACTCCAACAAATTCGAAAACTTAGAAGAGATGGATGCATTTTTAGAAAAACACGACCTACCAAAACTTACACAAAGTGAAGTAGAAAACTTGAACAGACCTAAAACAAAAGAAGAAATTGTTCAAGTCATCAAAAACTCCCAACTAAAAGAAGTCCAGGCCCAGATGGCTTTACTGGTGAGTTCTTCCAAATATTCAGGGAAGAGCTTTCACTAATTCTATTCAAATTATTCCAGAATATAGAAGATGATGGAAAGCTTCCTAATACTTTTTATGAAGCAAGAATAAGCCTCATCCCAAAACCAGAGAAGGACATCACTAAGAAAGAAAATTATAGACCAATATCCCTCATGAAGATAGATGTAAAAATTCTCAACAAAATCCTAGCCAACAGAATCCAGCACCACATCAAAAAAATAATACATCATGACCAAGTGGGTTTCATAAAAGGAATGCAATGATTGTTCAACATTAGGAAAACAATCAATGTAATCTACCACATAAATAAGGAAAAGGAAAAGAACCGCATGATCATATCGATTGATGCAGAAAAGGCATTTGACAGAATCCAACATCCATTCCTGATAAAAACACTCAACAAAGTAGGAATTGAAGGGAAATTCCTCAACATAATCAAGAGCATTTTTACAAAACCAACAGCCTATGTTACTCTCAATGGAGAGAAACTGAAAGCTTTTCCTCTGAGAACGGGGAACCAGACAAGGATGCCCTTTGTCACCACTCCTTTTCAATATTGTTTTGGAAGTATTAGCCAGAGCTATATGGCAAGATAGGGAAATTAAAGTCATCCAAATTGGCAAAGAGGAAATAAAACTCTCTCTATTTGCAGATGATATGATCCTATACATAGAAAACCCAAAAGACTCAGTAAAAAAGCTAGTAGACATCATAGGAAGATTCAGCAAAGTGGCAAGGTATAAGATCAACATACAAAAATCAAAATCAGTTGGATTCCTCTATAGCAACAATGACAAAAGACATTAGGAAAAAAATACAATTTACAATAGCTGCCCAAAGGATGAAATATTTAGGAATAAACGTAACCAGAGACAAACACAGGATCTATACAAAGAGAATTACAAAACACTACTATAAGAATCCAAAAGCGACTTACGAAAGTGGAAGAGCATACTACGTTCCTGGATAGGAACACTCAACATCGTGAAAATGTCAATACTACCCGAAGCAATATACACATATAATGCAATCTCAATCCAGATTCCAACAACATGTTTCAAAGAGATGGAAAAGACAATTACTAACTTTATATGGAAAGGAAGGAGACCCAGGATAAGCAAAGCACTGCTCAAGAAGAAGAACAAGGTTGGAAGCCCCTCACTCCCTGATTTAAAAATCTACTACATGGCTACAGTGCTCAAAACAGCTTGGTACTGGTACAATGGAAGATACATTGATCAGTGGAACAGAATCGAGAATCCAGAAATTTACCCATCCACATGCAGCCAATTAATTTTCGACAAAGTGCCTAGGTATGCTACATGGGGAGGCGATAGTCTTTTTAACAGATGGTGCTGGCAGAACTGGAAAGCAATATGCAAAAGATTGAAACAAGACCTTTACCTCACACATGGATTAAAAACCTAAATGTGAATCCCAAAATTATGAAAGTCATTAATGAAAAAATAGGGACAAATGTGAGGGCTCTTATACAGGGAATACACAGACTACCAAACATTTTGAAAATTACACAAACAAAAGCAGACAAAATAGATGATTGGGACATACTAAAAATTAAAAACTTATGTGCATCAAAAGACTTCACCAAAAGAGTAAAAAGGGAACCCACAGAATGGGAAAAAATATTTTGCAGTGACACATCAGACAAGTGACTCATTTCTAAAATATATAGGAAACTACCACACCTCTACAAGAAAAAGACAAATAATCCAATTAATAAATGCACATAGGACATGAACAGACACTTCCCCAAGGAAGACATCCAGGCAGCCAACAAACATATGAAGAAATGTTCACGACCACTAGTCATTGTTGTTGTTGTTACGTGCCATCGAGTTGATCCCAACCCGTAGGATCCCAACCCTGTCTTAGGGTTTCTGAAGAGCAGCTGGTGAGCTTGAACTGCCAACCTTGCAGTTCAAATGGCTTTGCAGTCTGGCGCATTAACCCACAGCGCCACACTAGGACTTCTTGTCATTAGAGAGAGGCAAATCAAAACAACAATGAGATATCATCTCACACCAGCAATAACAGCAAAGATCAAAAAAGTAGAGGACAATAAATGCTGGTGAGGCTGTGGAGAGACTGGGACACTCCTGCATTGCTGGTGGGATTGCAAAATAGTCCAGCCTCTCTGGAAAGCAATATGACGCTTCCTCAGAAGGTTGAAATATGAGCCATAACACAAGCAGATATACGCACACCAATGTTCACAGTAACACTATTTACAACAGCAAAAAGATGGAGACAGACTAAGTGCCCATCAATTGAAGAACAGATAAACAAACTTTGGTACATATACACAATGGAATACTATGCTACCTTGAAGAACAACAAGGAAGCTGCAAG
>NW_006408652.1:8982596-8986887 GCF_000296735.1 Chrysochloris asiatica | reverse complement strand
ACTCAACCTGGCCTCAATAGCTGGATGATCAGAACTCGACTAGAAGAAAGAAGAGGAGAAAAAAAGAGGAACCTGCTACAATTTGATGAACTTGACCTATACTTATGGATGTAGCAGCTTGAAAAAGGGAACAAATCTTTACAGCGAGGATCACTCCCATCCCCTCGGTACACAGGGTTGACAGGGATGGTCAGCTTAGACATTGGCTACCCAAAATGGGGGGGGGGGCATGTAAAGGCAAGCAGTGACTGGCTTGTAAGCTTTCAAGAGGGAGCCTAGTTCCAGATGGGGCGGGGGAAGGTAGTATCACCGCAGAATGATTTCCAATCCATTGGGACTGGACTGGAGACAGGAAATGGGGATAAGACTCTTGTGGTACTATAGTGAATAATTGCCATCAGGACTGACTGTGAGGGTAGGAATAATAGAGGTAGAGGTTTTTTGACAAAAGGAGGGGAGTGATTGATTTTGCAACCCAGGAGCAGAGGTCACTGGGACCATCAAGTGAGAAGAACGGAGAGCAGGACCCTGCCCAGAGAGGAAGTGACACCAGGGATGGAGACAGAGACGATGATGTGGACAGATGGAGTGGCTGGGGATACTAGACTCAGGGAGGGAGAAGGGCTGTGTGCTGGTGGCTGGGGGCAAGGGGGGCTGGGCCTGTGTAAACCTCACAATAAAAACTTAAAAAAAGAAACAAAAACAAGGTGGGGGGCAGTTCAAACTTACCAGCCACTCCCCAGAAACCCTGTACAGGGTTGCTATGGGTCACAGAAATGACTTGTCGGCACTTAACAACAATATCTCAAAGATACAGCCTAATCTTGTAAATTGTATCTAGCCTCACTAACATCATAGAAGTGTGGAATTACAACACATTAGGTTAATTACATCAGATCAGGGCTGACCACATCTGATCATATCATGGGGAAAGTGATTATATTATATTAAATCTCATCATGGAGGATGACTGCATCTTAACTGCCAAATAATTGAGAGCTGAGGCCCAGCCAAGTTGACATAAAACTTCAACTATCACATACTCTAGAGGTAAATCAGGATGGCTCAAGAAGCTTCTTGCTCAATATTAAGGCAAAGGGAGCACAATTGGATCCAGAAATGGGCTCATGGTCTTCAGTCTTCTTTCCTTCTGGGAGGATCAGGAGATCCAGCGCCAGAGAGTAGATTTAAGCTCCCAGAAGTCATTCGACTCTCCAGCTGGTTCTATAAGGTTTCAACATGGGCATGAGATGTTCTCCAAAGAACAGTTGTGGACATGGGTCATAATTCTACATAGCAACTGGCATTCAACCCTCCCTAGACAACAAGCTTGATATGGATTTGCTTGGTACTAAAATCCTAGTAAATACAAGTCAAAGAAGTAACTAGGAAGGCGAACCACCATTCGTAGCCTCTGGAGGTATGAGGTATTCATTTCATTCCACTCCTTCCCTGAACTTTTAAGCTTTATTATTGAATATACATGTACTTGCTTGCGTTTTCATCCATAGCTAATGCTGAACATTACTCTAGGGAAGGATAGGATTATGAAAGATTTTGGATTTAATTATTATAGCAGCCCCATTCACACCCATTGCAGTTAAGGTTGTATCAGGAGAAAAAATGCTTATTTCATTTCATGAGGTTATAATTCCAAAGACAAAATCATCTGGTATCCCAAAATATGAAAAAAAAAAATCATTCCCATATAAATGAATGGCTGTGTGTGTTACCTTAAAAAATAACAACAAATGATCCATTGTTCCTCAACTTTTCAATTAAATGAAAACAGAACAAAGATGTAAACAAACAAAGAGGTTTGTTCAGGGTCGAATCGCTCAGTGTCAGTCTTCGTGCAATAATTCCATTTTTATCTTGGTGACTCTTACAATGTCTATAGTTGAAAGAAGATGAATAGTCCACAAAACAACATTAAAAAAACAAACACGACTAAGCTAAACTACTCCTTGATTTGAAGATACAATCTACATAAGCTCAAATAAGGAAATCAGGGGCAGATGAAACAGAATGAACAAAAAGAGGATTAAGGAGGCATTGTGGCGAGGAAGCAAAACTGTACCCAGGATCTTCTCCTTTCCTAACCCTGTGGGTGTCAAGTCTGGTGGCTTCAGGTGCCTCTTCTTATTGGGACATTCTAGGACAGTATGGAATAATGAGGCGACTCTCTATAAACCACTACCTTGTCTGTCAGTTTGTCAGATTATAGTGGCTTGTATGTTGCTATGATACTGGAAGCTATGTCACAGGCATTTCGTATACTTGTACTAGCAGAGCTTATCCATTGTAGTACTGGATGATGAGGCCCCTGGACTGGAATTACTCAAGATGCACATTGGCCACTACAATGGAATTGAGCACACCAATGATTCTGAAGACGGTGCAAGACTGGGCAGGGTTTTGTTCCACATGAGTCAAAGCTGACACAATGGAAACTAACAACAACAGTCTCCATCAACCATGCCATTTGTCATAATGGAATGCTTAGGTGATTTTGAACAGTAAAAAAACAAAACAAAACAAAACAAAAAACAATGAGAGCATGGCACATTACTAAAGAAGGTTCTATGGAAGAGAACCCATAGTGAAGTCAGCATCTAAGAGCCAGATAGGCCTAAGTTCAAGCTCAGGATTTTCTTATGGGCTTTGTGCTTAGTCCAGTTTTTTGAGTTTTTTTTATTAATGTTTTCGTTGTTGTGAAGCGCCTTTGAGTCAGTTCCAACCCATAGTGACTCTGTATAGGGTTTCTGAGGAGGACTGACGAGCCTGAAATGCTGTCTTTGTGGTTCAAACCGACCTTGCAGCCCAGCACACTAATCCACAGCACCATACACACACACACAATGTAAGTGTCATTTATTTCAATGTGGAGAGACGCACAGCAATCCCCAGTATATGGCCATAGAGTCTTTGTGTGATGGGTAGCAGGAAACACCCTTACACTGTTTGATAATATGAATTATTAGGAAGTTTGAACACCTAAGAGTTGACGTGTGTGCTTTCCTGTAGATTCTACCGATTCTTCCTCGCCACAATGCCTCCTTAATCCTCTTTTTGTTCATTCTGTTTCATCTGCCCCTGATTTCCTTATTTGAGCTTATGTAGATTGTATCTTCAAATCAAGGAGTTAGTTTAGCTTAATTGTGTTTGTTTTTTTAATGTTGTTTTGTGGACTATTCATCTTCTTACAACTATAGACATTGTAAGAGTCACCAAGATAAAAATGGAATTATTGCACGAAGACTGACCCTGAGCGATTCGACCCTGAACAAACCTCTAAAACTACTAAGCAGGTTTACATCTTTGTTCTGTTTTCATTTAATTGAAAAGTTGAGGAACAATGGATCATTTGTTGTTATTGTTGCTCTCTGTACTGCACACTGGGGATAGTGGACTTGGAATGGTGTTGGAGATAGAGTCAGCACTTCTACTACCATTGTGCATGGGAGGGGGAAACTACTTCATTCAGGTAGGTTGTATGCTTTCAACAAAAATGGGCAACTAGCTTTAATTATCATTGCACATCTAAGTACTCAGATTTGATGACAGAATAAGTTTCTGATGGATACAAATAGCACAGTTAAGCTAGATTGAGGGATGCCTGAGACTTGGATGTTTTCATCAGGTAGGGTCATACTGTGGGCTTTCTCCTTAAATCCTAACTTAACCCAATTGACTCCTTACATTGCACTTCCTACTTGTGGCAGTTAAGGTTTTGTGTCAACTTGATTGGGCCAAGATTCTCAGTGGTTTGGCAGTTGAGATGTGGTTAAGTCCATGGTGAGATCTAATTCAGTGTAGTTAATAACTCCGTGATGATTGGCTATGAGTAGCCAATCCACTGAAAGGATGCTACTTAGTGGGTGTGGTCTGCTTCCAATGTAATGGACAATCAGGCAAAGCTTACTTGCTTTCTGCTGGGTGTGGATCTCGCATCTGTCTCATCTTCCAACCTCTGGTTTTTTGGACTTGAGCCAGTGGCCTGCCCTATTATTCTGTCTGCCTATCTGCTTGCTTGTCTGCCTTTCTGCTGTACCTGCCTGCCTGACATTCTGGGTCATCTGAGGGTCACTCCACCTCTACACTTCTGAGCCATTTCTTTGACATAAATAGTTTTGTTGTTGTTGTTAAGTGCCATCAAGTTCTCACTCATAGCGACACTGTGTAAGGTTTTCAAGGAGCAGCTGGTGAACATGAACCACCAACCTTGAGGTTCAAATCAACTATATATATGTATCTGGTGTGGCGCTCTGGGTTAATGTTAATGTGCTGG
>NW_006408652.1:8974300-8982276 GCF_000296735.1 Chrysochloris asiatica | reverse complement strand
CATATAACAACAACAACAACAACTATATATATAAAGCTTCCCTGTTACCCAGACTAAAACACTTTTCATAAAGAAATAAAGAAGTCTGGGAGGAAAGAAACAGGACTGGTCAGGAAGACTCAGGGAATTGTATATTTTACTACCTAGGACTTTGTAGTCTGTGCAGCATTGACTCATTTAGTAGTTTGGAACCAGGTGATTAGGGTGAGGTGGTGATATTTTCACACCAGTCATTCCATTTCCCTGAGGCAAAGATGCTCAGACATTTTGCTCAGGAAGAGCTGTATTGAATTTTCCCAACATTTGTCCCTTTAAGAATTCCATGTGGATTCAGTGCCCAGGCCACAGGATATGTTGGAAAGACCTAGTGTGAGGGTTGTAGGGGAGACAGCCAGTTTGAAGATTTGTATTCTATACCAAAGAGATCAATCTCCAAGATCTGAGTCAGTTAAAAAAGAGGAAGTTCCCAAGGAGATGGATTGATACAGTGGCAGTAAGAGTGGGCTCAAACATAACAACAGTTGCAAAGATGGCAGAGAACCAGGCTGGGTTTTCTTCTGTTGTGTATTGGGTCAGTATGATATTAAACTGACTTGATGACACCTACCAACAACAAAAAATCTGGTGCGGCCCTCTGGCCCACGTCACACAATGGGCCTGTAGCCTGGGTTTAAACTCTTGTGTGGCCCTGTCATGGACATGTGAATGGGGGGAGTCTTCTCCAGCTGATGGCCTAAAAGGGCTTTCAGAAACTAGGCATCTCATGAGGATCCCTAGAGGGCAGTGGTGGTGAAGTGGTGGAATTCTCGCATTTCATGTGGGAGGCCCAGGTTTGAGTGGCAGCCACATCACTTCATGTGTCAGTGAAGGCTTGTGCACTTATACAATGCTGAGGTTTTACCTGAGCTTCCATACTATGATGCACTAGGGAGAAAGACCTGGCAATGTACTTTTAATAACTAACCAATGGAAGCCCTATGGAGTACAACAGTTAAACCTGTTGTACATGGGGTTGCCATGAGTGAGGGGCCAAATAGGCAGCAGATAGAACAATAAGATTACTTTTGTCCTTTACCTTGAGAACTGAGAGTTCCCAGAGGAACCATCTAATCTAGGGATTGGCAAGTTAAGGCATACTGTTCAAATCCAGCCCTTCTCCCTTTGTTTTGATATTGCCCATTACTTAAGAATGGTGTTTCCATTTTCCAATGGCTAAATGGAGAAAAATAAATAAATAAAAGGGCGACTCATATTCCATGACACATGAAAGTTATGTGAAATTGAAATTTCATTGTCTATACATAAAGTTTTATTGTAATACAGTCATTCTTATTTGTTTCTAGTACTGCTATGGCTTCTTTCATGCTACAATGACTGAGTTTAGTAGTTGCAATAAGACTATAGGGCCCAAAAGACTACAATAACTACCATCTGACCCTTTCAAATTTTGATGACCATTGCTCTAGATCAGGGGTAGGGAACCTTCAGCCTGGGGGCTGTATAAGCCCACGAAATCATTTGGTTTGGCCCTGCCAAGGCAACCACAGTTATAGCCATCACATTAATGGTAAGTTAATTATACACTATGGGTCAGAACATGCTTGATGGTACTTCACAACAACAACAACAACAATTAAATGTATGACCAAATGTAGCAGGCTAATTTTGGGGTTTATAGGAGTCCTGGTGTGGTGCTGTGGGTTAATGCGCCAGACTGCAAAGCTGTTTGAACTGTAAGGTCGGCAGTTCAAGCTCACCAGCTGCTCCTTGGAAACCCTATATAGTGTTGCTATGGGTCGGAATTGACTCGACGGCACTTGATGACAACAATAACAACAACAATTTTGTATGGCCCACAAATTATGCTATAAACTTTGGCAGAAAAGAGGTTTCCCAGCCCAGCTCTAGGTCAGTGGTTTAAAAGAAACATATCAAGAATCCCTTCCCCTGTCAAATGAAATCTTACAAGGAACCCCAAATGTAAAACAGATTAAGGCAGAGCAACTTTGGTTGCAGTCAGGTTGCGGGAGGCCCTCTGTAGAACCCAAAGGATTGAAGTTGTTTTGAAAACAATTTAGCTAAGTCTCCTCATGTTCTGAAGGCAATTGTAGCACTGTTGATAATGTAATTGCATACTGTCAAAGAGTCTGAGTTTAAGTTATTTACATTACCTGAATCTCAGTTTACTCCTCTATGCAATGGGAATAAAGATAATATCTACTTCTCAGAGTCAGTGACGTATCCACAGAGGACTAGAGTGGAGAGTGAAGCATCCAGCTGATAAGAAGTGAGGGCATATGCACAAGAACACCCACACTTGCAGATAATACCCACTTGACCTGCCTTTAATGGCTGGATGATCCAAACTCGACTAGAAGAAGAAAGAAAAGGATAATCTGATACAATTTGATGAACTTGGCCTATAGTTATGGATGTAGTAGCTCAAAAGAAGGAATAAATCATTACAGCAGGATCATTTCCACCCTCTCGGTATACAGGGTTGACAGGGATGGGTAACTTAGACATTGGTTACCCGAAATGGGGGGTGGTGGTGGCTACAAAGGCACGGACTGACTGGCTTACAAGCTTTCAAGAGGGAGCCTAGATCCAGAGGGTGTGGAGGAAGGTATAATCTCCACTGAGTAGTATCAAATCTGTCTGGGTGGGGCTGATGAAAGGAGATGGGGATAGGACTCTTGTGGTACAATAGTGAATAATTGTTATCAAGCCTGACTGTGAGGGTTGGAATCGTAAAGGTAGTTGTTTTGTAGCAAAAGGAGGGGAGTGGTTGATTTTGCAGTCCAGGAGTGGTGGTCTCTAGGACTATCAAGGGAGAAGATGGAGTGCAAGACCCTACCCTGAGAATCAATGACACCAGAGATGGAGGCAGAGATGATGACATGGAGAGATGGAGAGGCTGGGAACTCTAGACCCGGAGAGGGAGAGGGTCTGTGTGTTGATGACAGAGGGGCAGGCTTGAAGGGTATACCCATGGTTGCTTGATGATTCATGGAGGGGATTGTAACCATGGCAATAAAATGATATACGACAGGATGAATGTAAAGCTAATGTTCTCCCATGTAAACTATCACATAATTCACAATAATACATTAAAAAAAAAAAAAAAAGATAATATCTACTTCTGAGATTCAGGAAATCCTGAATTGTTTCCTTAGCCAGAGTGCTGAGTACATAAAAGATATAGTGGAAAAAAGAGAAAAGTAACTAGATGTGGCTAGCCTTTTCTAGATGTATTTGTGGTACATAGGGGTTTATATCTACACTGCATACTTCAGCCAAAACTAATAATGTGAGCCTTGATGTATATGACTATTGACTTGTATGAAACTACCACCTTTCAACCTTGGACTGCCGTGGAATTGATTGCATCAATTCAGCACAATTCTTACATTCTGCTCTATGGTCATTATTTTGAATTTGCTTTGCCTTTTCGTGGAATATTTCTTTGGGTTATGCAATTTTCTTTCAATGTGGGAACTCAAGTTATCATGTAAATGACAAACTACCTAATAGAATTTGGATGGTTTTCAAGAATATGTTACATACCCCAAAACACTATGGTATCATTTTTCAGGTGTTGTGTGTGTGGAAGCTTCTAAGATTGGATTTCCCCAGAGAAGACCATAACCCAGTGGAGCAACTAGGTCCTGAAAACAAATGTTGGACTAATTCCAAAGGGGAAAAGAGAATCTTGTCTTAAAAACAATTTTAAACATGGATCTTCATAGTTGATGTTCCTCTCCCCTATAGGACCATACAAATCATCTTGAAAGAATTTCCTTTGAGGGATAGAAGTCATCCAGGTGGAGTAATAGGTGTTCATTGCAAACCATTTGCTGGGTCTGGTAGGTGTAGGTATTACAATACTGCCACAGTTAACAGCCTGAGCTTTAGAGTCAGGCTGGGCTCGTGTTGAACCTCAGCTCTACAACTTACTGGATGTGGACTTGGACAAGTTACTTAATCTATCAGAGTTCAGTTTTCTCATCTGTAAAATGGGACCAGTAATAGTATCTATTTCAAAGGGTTGGTAGAGATGGGGTTTGATGGTGGATTAGGGAGAAGTGTGGTGCAAACCTCTGCCAGCAATAACAGAATACCAGATGAAGCAGGTTCAGGAGATGGTCACAGAACTCTGAACTATATATAAAGGAATATTTAAAAAGTGTGAAGGCTTATAGCCAGTGGAATTTGTAGCACAAGCAATAAAGGTAGTGTCTTCTGATTGGTGGCAGCCAGCCAGCTCCTGGAATGGCCATCTTGGGTGTGACAGAGCATGTGAGGGATCAGAGGAGTGCTCCTAGTGCAGAGATCTGACTGATCCTTGGAGATAAAGTTGTGGACATTCTTTTGTTTTTCTCTGTTAATTGGTCTCTTGCTGTCTGGGCACCACCACTCTGGTGATTAGTGGGGGTGCCTGAGTGAGTAGACACTCTCCCACCCTCAGAAGGTTCTACTATGCATGCACATGGATCTGCTCAGTGAAAACCACAAAGAAGCTTAAAATGGCTACAACTGGCCCTGATCTGTTCATCACTAGGAAAATGCCCTGAACAGGGGCTGTGGAGTGGGAGAGAGACAGACTAAAAAGGAAACAGGCTGAAAATTAAATCCTGAGTTACATCATAAGGAGTAACAGTAACATCTTAAAATTTCTCAGGCAGCCTTGAAGGCAAGAAGACGAGAGAGGAGTGTTAAAGTCATACTCATATTTTGCTACAAAGTTTTTTCTTTTTCTTTTCTACCATTAGAGACTATAGTATCCAATCTTTTTTTTTTTCTTTCTTTCTTTTCTTTTCTTTTGGCTGTAGCTGTTTTGTTTTTTGGTCTCCCTTTTACCTTCAGGGGGCTCTTTCTCTCCCTACATTACCCAAAAAGAGACAGCAATTGTGGTCATACAGCCAAGCTACAATCACACCCTATAAAATACCACCATCCAGGCAAGAGTCAATACCAGCTGCTACACACCAGACAGACAGATAGCACCTGCTACAGTAACTCTGAGTAGGGTAATAAAAAAAAGTGAAAATGGAAGCCCATCTCCTGATCACATTTACTTGGAAGAAATCAGAAAGCATAATAATACAGTTATTGAAGATGCCCAAGAAACAAATGACCATATCAGCACATGTCCAGAAACAAGATAGAGTAACTAAGACAACTTATCTAGAGGTAGACCTTGACTTCACATTGGAAGGAGGACAGGCTTTGGAACTAAGGAATTCAGGAGAATGATATTGAGATGTATCTAAATGCTCCACATAGAGATTGAAAAAAATAAGGAAGAAGTCAAGAAAGCACTACAAGAACAATTAAATAAGATAGATACAGCATTAGAAACAATTCAAAACTTACAAAAATGGATAATACACTGAAAGGGCAAAGGAGTAGAATTGAAGAGATGGAAGCCAGAACCAGTGAGCTGGAAGACAAATCTCTCAATACTGCTAAGATAGAAGAGCAAGCAGAAAAAAGGATTTAAAAATCTGAAGAAAGTCTAAGATTCATGTGGGACAACATGAAGAGGACTAACTTAAGAATTACTGGCATTCCAGAATAGGAAGAATCACACAAGTCCTCAGAGGAGATAATTGAAGAGCTGCTGGAAGAAAGTTTCCCTAACATCCTGAAAAATGAAAAGATAAGTATTCAAGAAGCTCAATGAACCTCAGAAGTATAGACCCAAAAGGAAATCACCAAGACATATAATAATCAAGCTCTCCAAATTCAAAGACAAGGAGAGAGTCCTGAAAGCAGCTAGGGAAAAGAGAAGTGATACTTACAAAGACAAGCAAATAAGATTAAGCTCTGATCTCTGAGCAGAAACCATGCAGGCAAGAAGGCAATGGGTAGACATATATAAAACTCTAAAAGCAATTAACTGCCAGCCAAGATTTGTCTAGACAGCAAAGCTGTCAATCAAATACAATGGTATAATAAAAGCATTCCTGGATAAACAGAAGCTAGGGAATTTTGTCAAAGCAAATGCAATGCTTCAAAACATGCTAAAGGGAGTTCTTTGGACTGAGAACCAACAAGAACAGACTACAACCAGAGTGACACCCGGAACTCAATTGACAGATTAAGTCTTGTTGCTGTTGTTAGGTGCCACCGAGTCAGTACCGACTCATAGCGACCCTATGTGCAACAGAACGAAACACTGCCTGGTCCTGGGCCAACCTCACAATTGTTGCCACACTTCAGCCCACTGATGCTGCCACATTGCCAATCCATCTCGCTGGGGTCTTCCTGAACAGAACAAAACTATAAGAACAAATTCAGAGGATCTGGGAGGTCAGTCTATGAACAAAACAATTACAATGTAAAAGAAGGTAAAAACATAGGAACAGAGATTCATGTGGTGAGAAGGTCAGGTAGATTTCAGGATAAAATAGACTGTTTTAAATGGAGGGAAATTTTAATAGAATATACGGTAACCTCAAAGAAAATTAAGACTTCACAACATACCAAGAAAATTAAAATCCAAGAAGAATATGGAAACATTAAAACTATGAAGAAACTGAAAAGAAATAATACAAAAAGCTTGAACTCAGCACAGGAAGGCATGCAGAACGAAGAAACCAGCAGCACCACATACAAACAAACAAACAACCTTAATGACAGCAATGAATTCATACCTATTGATAATTCTTCTGAATGACAGTGGATTCAATGTACCAGTTAAGCAACAGAGTGGAAGCATGGATTAGAAAAAAAGATCCTTCAATATGCTGTCTGCTAGAGACACACCTTATACTCAAAGGGTTGTTATGAGAACTGAATGAGATTATGTATGTAAATGCTTGACAACATGTGATAATCACTGTCACGATCAATAGTTTTTGACAGGACAGTGGTTAGCCTCAAGGAAGTAAATATGAGTGAGACATGGTCCCTTTGCCTAACAAGCTTGCAGTTCAGCAAGAGCAATGGCTGCATAAATCATTCATGACAATGCTCTGTGGTACGCTAGTGGTAGAGGCATGTATCAACAATGAAAAGAAGGAACATCTAAGTCCACCTGTAGAGTCTGGGGAAGGTTCCATGGAAGCAATCGCATATGAGCAGAGTCTTGAAGGAAGAATGAACTCTCAAGGGAGAAAGAAGGGTACAGGAATCAAGGCAGAACAGAGTCATTAAAAGACTGGAGTCTTCCACTACTGACTACTCTGAAAGAGATCACAACAGATAGTCCTGGATAGAGTGGCAGAAAAATGTGGAATGAAACTCAAAAGCGTGAAGAAGACCATGCTTACTGTTCTCATAGAAACTACTAGAGCCCCTGAGATTGTGGCCCTTAGTCACCCTTCAATTCTGAAACTGAACTCACCACTGTAACACAGGTTTCTGTTGTAATAGACAGATACTGGTGTGGTGCTGTGGCTTCATGCGCTGGACTGCAATGTCAGTTTGAACTGCAAGCTTGGTGTTCAAGCTCACCAGACACTCCTTGGAAACCATACACAGGGCTGCTATGAGTTGGAATGAACTGAACTTGATGACACTTAACAACAACAACTTAAGGTGAATATTAACACCAGGGAAATGCAAACTCCATATGTGATCAAAAGAGCAGCATTTTGCCAGGAAATACAGCTCAGAAGGCAAAAAGGGATAGGACAGAAGGACAAATGGAAATGGTAAATGAGGGAAGCAGTGGGAAGAGTGCTGTTATGTTGTGCTGGTGCTGACTGTTGTTAAGTGCCTCATCATTACCGGGTAAAGGGGTTTCCACGTCTATACATCTTTATGGGAGCAAAAAGCCTCATATGTCTCCTGTGGAGCAACTGGTAGACCTTTCGCCAGTGCAATGACTGTGGTCTTGAGCCACCAACCTGATAGTGTACTTAATTGTTGTTGTTAGGTGCCAATGAGTCGGTACCTACCCATAGCGACTCTATGCACAGCAGAATGAAACACTGCCCGATCCTGGGCAACCTCACTATGGTTGCCAC
>NW_006408652.1:8970070-8972504 GCF_000296735.1 Chrysochloris asiatica | reverse complement strand
TTAATATAGCTAGGAAAAATGTTTATCAATTGTTGAATTGAAAGCCAATTTCCTCTGGAAACATTCACCCAAATCACAACAAAAAGTGAAAAACAAACAAACAAACAAAAGACTCGAGTCTTGGAGGAAGAATGGACTGCTTGGCTGGAATATACTATGTGACATGAAAGGTGATGAGCCTAGAAGAAGGATGCAGTGGCACTGGCCACATCTTTCCCCAAAGACCAATGGGGATGGGGAACCACGGTTTTGCAGGGCAGGGCGTGGAGACAAAACAGTCGAGTTCTCTGACAGCAACATACATTTATTGGGTGATGGTAGTATTTGTATGCCATCAAGTCAGAGCTGACTCATGTACCCTGTATATGGTTTTCAAGGCTGTAATTCTTTATGGGAGCAAAAAGCCTCACTTTTCTCCTTTGAAGCGGATTCAAACTACTGGCCTTGTGGTTAGCAGCCCAACGTGTAACACACTACACCCCAGGAGCCCAGGAGTCCTGGTGTGGCTCTGCAAGATAAGCACTAGACTGTTAACTACAAGGTCAGTGATTCAACACACCAGCCGCTCCTCTGAAACCCTATACAGGGTTGCTGTGAATTGGAACCAACTCAACAGAAGTAAACAAGCTTTACTAGAAGAAGGAGACAGCAAGAGGACCAGATAGGACAGAGTAGGCCAGGCATGGACTATGAGGATGGGAAAAGAAGGGACCAGATTCTAGAGCTATTTCAGAATCAGAATTGCCTGCATTTGGACACTGATGACATTGGTAACTAAGATCTTTTGTCACTTTAAGGACACTGCATTCACATCACTGAAGCTTGCATACTTCCCTTCTCCCCCAAGTAGGCACCTCTCTAGAAAGACGAATGACTCTTTATTCTCTAAAGGTTTAGAAACCTACATTAGGACATTTGCTACTAGGCAGAAGGAGTGTCTTTAGCAAACAACCTTTCTCTTTGGAGACAGACCTAGTTAGCTTCATTCTAAATTGATAAGGAAAGACAGATTTCTTGCCAAGAAGCCTTTATTGTGGGATTCTTCTTCTCAACCTCCCTTCAGCTTTTTCACACAACCACAGCTGATTAGAAAGTAGAAACCCCTGAGGTTGCCTCCAAAGTAGCTCCCAATCACAGAGGCTACGTCATTACTCATCTTTCTACATCAGCCCCTAATTGTTAAAGGATTAAGTAAAGAACTCCTTTATTGAGTCGATCCATTAATCTCCATCTAAGGAAACTCTTCAAAACAACTGAAATATTAAGTTGCTGTTAAGTGCCCTACAATTCATGCCTGCTGACAACTATTGCGCCTGGCATTAAATTCAGTGGGGGGTGGGGGGTGGCAAGCATCAGTTCTCTTAGGTCTATCTGAGGCAGTGCAAATTTCCAGTCACTGATAACAGAACACTTTAGCTTGAAGTGCTTTACACCATTTCTCAAACCCATTTCTAGAGAAAAGCTGTCAGAAGGGCTGTTTACCTGAACTGACACAGTAAATAGCATTTCCTTTTTGCTGCTGCATAAAGAATTCACATTTCAGATTGTTTAGGAAAAATATTCAGAACTGACGATTGAGGTTCAACTAGAATGTTGACAGCAATGTAGCTCAGTTGTTTATGAAAATCCCACCTGATTTATATGCTCAGATTTTTCTGCTACATCCAAATGACTCCTCATGCTTTTGTTTAGGGTAGAAGGAGGGGATTGTCTTATAACCCATATTGACAGTGTTTCAATCCAAGAATCCTAGAGCTGGAGAAACCTTTTTGGGCACATTCAGTCTAAGACCTCTGGGACCAAGTGAGCATGAATACCACCTGTCAAGCACACACATATAAGACAGGGTAAGGCCAAGGCCTAGGCTTGATTGGTTCAACTAGTAAAAGACACAGTAACTGCTCCTAACAGGGTCTGCTTTCAGATCCCAGTTGCCATAAGCTGAACAGACTGATTTACTTAGTATCTCATGTAGAACATGTTGCACACATTTAAGTTCAAACAAAGGTAAGAGTATCACTACCACAAACAGAACAAGAGCCAGTCGATCTGTTTCTCTAGTGGGAGAGACAGATGTGAGTTATGCTAGCCACTGTTCATCAGACAACTCCCCTTCAAGTCAAGGGAACACATCTGTGAGAAGTAGTCAAGGTCCTGAGCACTCAGCCACTTCTGTTGGCTTTCTTCTCCAATACCAACAGAGCCACCTATGATGAATGAGCACGGAGGAGGACTCAGTGGTTGGATGTTGACTTCTCTGCAATCAGATGGACCCAGGTCCAAACCCTCACTAGCTGTGTCACCTTATATAAAAACCCTTTCAATATTCTCATCTGCGAACTGGGGATCATATTAGCACCACCTCATAGGATTGCAGATTGTTAAATGAGATAACCAATCTTAAATGCCTACCACATAGGAAGTGCCCAGTCTT
>NW_006408652.1:8941525-8968543 GCF_000296735.1 Chrysochloris asiatica | reverse complement strand
CCGTTGGGTCACCTCTCTTTGGAATGGGCACAAACATTGATCTCTTCCAATCAGTCGGCCAGACAGTTGTCTTCCAAATTTTTTGGCAGAGATGAGTGAGTGCCTCCTGTGCTGCCTCAATTTCCTGAAAGATTTCAATTTTTATTCCAAAAGTCTTCATTATTATTATTATTTTTAAAAGAACTTTTTCACGTCTCATAAATCCATATTTGCATATAATTCAAGCAATCTGTATATGATGAAATATTACTTCAC
Organism: Chrysochloris asiatica; assembly: GCF_000296735.1. NCBI lineage: Eukaryota > Metazoa > Chordata > Mammalia > Afrosoricida > Chrysochloridae > Chrysochloris > Chrysochloris asiatica. The sequence goes on along the minus strand of NW_006408652.1, from coordinate 8,968,288 downwards.
CAGAGTCCAGGAGTAAAAGTCAGTTTGCTATTGAAAAACCTATAACTATAAGCAATAAATAAAAATGTTAAAAAGCCAGAAGATCATTTCAATAGATGGCAAAAATATCGTTGATAACATTCTATACCTGCTTCTGATCTGAACTCTTTAAAGCATGGGTGGAGAACCTTTTCTCTGCCAAAATTTGTAACATCATTCACAGGCCATACAAAATTATCAATTTCAAAATTAGCCTGCTATATTTGATCAAACATTTAATTAACTCAACCTAATGTGATGGCTGGAGTCCTGGTGTGGTGCTGTAGGATGAGCATAGGACTGCTAACCACATGGTTGGAGGTTCAAACCCACCAGGTGCTCCTTGGAAATCCTGTACAGGTTTGCTGTGAGTCAGAACCGACTCGAAGACATTTAACAAGAACAAAATTGTGATGGCTAGAACTGCAGTTGCCTTGGCGGGGATAGACCAAATGATTTTACGGACCTTATACAGCCACCCCTGTTTCAAAGTCTAAGTAGACGACAGTGTCTTTCTGGGAAAAGAATAAGGGGAGTACAGCTACAAACCTTCAGGTATGAATTAGATGAAATTTTAAACAAATAATTTGAACTGAAAATGGAATCACAGAGGACTGAGTTTCAAATATTTTTTAAAAATCAGTATTGGTTCACTGGATAGGCAGAAGGAACACAAACAGACCAATAGCATCCAATGACACCATTTGTTCTGAAAATGACTCTGACATCACATATGGCTTCTGCAAGGAAATCTCACCATGTAGGTAAAGATAAAATGAGACTGTGACGTGGAAAGCCTCAGTTTCCACCTCCATGTATCATAATTTATGAAGCCTTTAAAAATACATCCACATTTGACTGACATTCACGTCGACAAGCTTTATATATGCCTAGATGATGGGTCGCCTGAATGAAAATTGGATCATATTGTTTGAATAAAATGAAAATTGTTTTTGCAGGGGCTCCTCGATGTCTGGGCATATTTTTTCCCTGGGTCACAGTATGAAGCACGCCTTTTCCCCTTCCCCGAGAACTCAACATTGATGTTTGAGACACTTGCTTGCTGAGCCAACCCTACACTGGCTCTGATACAGAGGAATTTTCTGAGCATTTTGAGTAATGGGACTGAAATCATTTAACAGCTCCTTCTGTGCATGCTAAATGAGTTGCATGATATATTTAGCTTCTGCAGAAAACTTGTTTACACGATAAATTATAGCACATGGTACATTCACATTGATGTGGAAAGCCAGCCATGTCGAGTCATTTTGGCCGTCTCTCTCCAAACTTCACTTCAGTGCAGATAAATTTCCTGTGGCTCCCCAATACACCATAGATGTTTCTCAAATCCTGTGACCCTGCTTCGCACATGCAAGCACATCATGTTAGCTCTGTTCTGGTGCCTACAGAAGGACTGGACCCGGTGATGTCTGAAGATAGGGGGAGGGCCTACAGTCAATAAGTTATGGACAGAATTAATTGTTAAGCACTAACACTTATCAATGGATTAGAAGAGATTGACTTGCTGGTTATGAAATAGGAAAAACTCACCTAGATACCTAAGGGTAAAGGGCTCGAGTAAGTTCAGTCTTATAAGAGGAGACATGATATAAAGAGAAGATAAAAGATTTGGGATTTGGATGTTGTTGTTGTTGTTAAGTGCCATTGAGTCAATTCTGATCCATAGCAACCCTGTGTAGGGTTTCCGAGGAGCAGCTGGTGAGCTTGAACCACCGACCTTGCAGTTCAAACGGCTTTGTAGTCTGGCGCATTAACGCACAGTGCCACATAACAAATCTAGGCAAACAGTTGACCTCTCTGAACTTCAGTTTTTTCATCTCTAAAATGAGGATGCTGGTATCTATTTAGCAGGGTTCTTTCAAAGAGTATTTGAAATAATACATGAATAAAGTCTGATACAAAAATAAGGAGTCCCGGTGTGGCACTGTAGGATAAACAATAAACCACAAGGTCAGTTTGAACCACAAGGCTAGCAATTCAAACTCAGTAGCTGTTCTTTGGAAACCCTATACAGGGTCACTAGGAGTCAGGACTGAGTCCACAACACTTAACAACAACAATAACAACAAGGTTTGATGGTGGATGCTCAATAAATGCTACTACTCTTACTATTATTACTTCTATTAGAAACCATTTTAGCAAGGTTGTTTTTTCTTCTTTCTTTGGAATATGGATTTTTCATTTTTATTGGTTTTTAAACCTTTTTATTTTTACAAAATTATGACTTAAGTGAAGGCTTATGGAGAAAATCAGTTATCCACTTAATAATAATTCATACAGGTTTATTTTCATGCAATTGATTGCTATCACCACAATGAAACATCACTCTTGCCACTTTCTCCTTGTGTCGCCTGTTTTCCATTCCTCATCCTTTCCTAACCCTTATTGCCTTCTGAACTTTGTCCCTGGACAAATGCTGCTCTTTTTCGTGAGTTGATTGTTCTAAGGAGCTCATACTTCCCTGGTATTACTGTTCACCTTATGTTGTTGTTGTGAAGTGCTGTCGAGTTGATTTCAACTCTTAGCGACCATGTATATAGGGTTTCCAAGGAGCTTGAACTGCCGACTTTGTGGTTCAAAAGGACTTCGCAGTCCAATGTATTAAGGCACACCACCACACCAGGACAAGTTCCAGATGTGGGGGGTCTGGCAGCCTACTTGGTTTTTAGACCACAAAGTCTTAGGGGTGTCCCCGTCTGATTCTTCTTGCCTTTTGTTATCTTGAATTGCCCACCTGTCAGGGCCAGGTTGCCTTGTAGCTGTCTGGAAAGCTTGCATCTGACAGAGATAGCTGTGATTGTTATTAATAGGAGCCTTCACTTCAGCCCATTTAACTCGCCTCAGTTTGACAGTTTCACAATAGCCACCTTCCCTCTAAAGAAAACTGATTTAGTGGAGAGAGAATGTGGGATAACAGCCTGATCTGTCTCTTGGACTCCAGCAGTTTCTCTTGGCATCAAGTCCTACCACAAAACCTGAGAATGAACTGGCAGGCACACCATCCAGTCATTAAGTTCAGTTTGGTTAAGGATGCTGGGAAATCCAAAGAGCAGAGACGTTCACCAAGAACATGGGTGCAGCTACCTGCAAACGTTTTCCCTCTGCAGAAAAAAAGTCAATCTGTTGGTGCTTTTCGTGACTCCATCAATTTCCCAAGTAGAGGTTGAGCAGGCTTTTCTTCACCTGGTAATTGCTGTGACAATGACAACTGAAAATGAATGTTTGGAGATGCCCACTAAGTCTACTTCTTACTCCAGTTCATTCTGAAAGGGTGAGGAAGAAGGCACTAGGGCTGCCCTAGTCCCATCATATGATTTCTCACACCTGTGCTGGCTTGTGAGTTGCTGTGATTCTGGAAGCTATGCCACGAGTATTTGAAATACCAGCAGGGCCACCAACAGTAGACAGGTTTCAGATGAGCTTACAGACTCAGACAGACGGGGAAGAAGGAGAGATGAATTACTTCCAAATATTTAGTCACTAAAACCTTATGACTAGCAGTGGAACACTGTCAGACAGCACTAGAATACTGACTACGGAAACATGATGAAGCCCATCAGAACACTGCCGGCGACAGTGCTGGAAAATGAGGCCCTCAAGTTGGAAGACGCTCAAAGTATGACTAGGGAAGAGCTGCCTCCTTAAAACAAAGTTGAACATGATGTTGCAAATGGAGTAAAGCTTTCATTTAAAGGACCTTTCATTCAAAGGACCTTCATTTGCTGATGGGGCACAATGCGAAATGAGGAGAAACAGCTGTAAAAATCTACTCAGAATCAGAATGTGGTGGTGATAGGTGCCGTGGAGTTGGTTCCGACTCACAGTGACCCTGCATAGGGTTTCCAAGGCTGTAAATCTTTATGGGAGCAGAAAGTCTCATCTTTCTCCCGCAGAACGGCTGGTAGTTTGAACTGCTGACCCTGAGGTTAGCAGCTCTATTTGTAACCACTATGCTACCAGAGCTCAGACTTTAGAATGTATAATATGAAGGAAAATTGGAAGCTGTCAAAAATGAAATGGAGTGCATAAACATTGATATACTAGGCATTGTTGACCTGAAATGGACTGGTATTGATCATTTTGAATTTCATAACCCCATGGTTTACTGTGCCTGGAAAGATAAATTGAAGAGGAATGACATCACATTCATCATCAAAAAGAGCATTTCAAGATCCATCTTGAAATACGATGTTGTCTGTGATAGGATAATAATACACCTAAAGGAGTAGTGGTGTGGTGCTATGGGTTAGTGTGCTGTACTGAAAAGTTGGTTTGAACCACAAGGTCGTTGGTTCAAGTCCACTAACTGCTCCTTGGAAACCCTAGGCAGGGTTGCTATGGGTTGGAACCAACTTGATGGGACTTAACAATAACAACAAGGAAGACCGGTTAATAAAGCTATTATTCAAATGTACACACCAACTACTAAACCCAGTGCTAACGAAATTGAAGAAATCTACCAACTTCTTCATTATTTAAGAGAACAGCATGCAAATAAGATGTATTGATAATTACTGGATTGGAATACAAAAGTTGGAAACAAAGAGGAAGAATCAGTCGTTAGAAAATACAGCCTTGATGAGAGAAATGATGCTGGAAATCCACTGATAGAATTTTGCAAAATGAATGATTTCTTCATTGCAAACAGCTTTTTAAAACATTATGAAAGATAATTATACACATGGCCCTCACCCAAATGAAATGCATAGAAATCAAATTGACTACATCTGTGGAAAGAGATGGTGGAGAAGCTCCATGACATTAATCAAAACAAGGCCATGGGCTCACTGTGGAACAGACCATAAACTGCTCATAGGCAAGTTCAGGCTGAAGCTGAAGACAATTAAAACAAGTCCACGAGAGCCAAAATATGACCTTGAAGTATCCCACCTAAATTTAGAGATCATCTGAAGAACAGATTCGATGAATTAGACACTAATGACCAAAGACCAGAAGAGTTGTCCCATGACATCCAGAACATCATACAGTAAGAAAGCAAAGGTCGTTAAGAAGAAGGAAGAGAAAGATCAAACTGGATGTCAGAAGAGACTGAAACTTGCTCTCTAGCGTAGAGATGCTAAAGCAAATGGAAGAAATGAAGAGGTATAAGAGCTGAACAGAAAATTTCAAAGGTCAGCTTGAGAAGAAAAAGTCAAATATAATGAAATGTGCAAAGATCTTGAGTTAGAAAAGCAAAAGGGAAGAACACACTCAGCATTTCTCAAGCTGAGTGAAGTAAAGAAAAATTTCAAGCCTCAACTTTAATTACTGAAGGATTCTCTGGGTAAATTATTGAATGATGCAGGCAGCATCAAAGAAGACGGAAGGCATACACAGAGTCACTATACCAAAAAGAAATGGTCGATGTTCAACCATTTCACTAGGCGTCATATGATCAAGAGTCAATGATACCAAAGGAAGAAGTCCAAGGTACACTGGAGGCATAGGTAAAAAACAAGCCTCCAGGAACTGATGCAATACAAACTGAAATCTTTCAATAAACTAATGTGGCACTGGAGGCATTCACCTATGCCATGAGATTTGAAAGACAGCTACCTGGCCAACTGATTGAAAACAGATCCATATTTGTGCCCATTCCAAAGAGAGGTGATCCAGCAGAATATGGAAACCATTGGACAATATCAATAATATCACATGCAAGTAAAATCTTGCAAAAGATAGTTAAAAAGCAATGACTGCCAGATGTTCAAGCTGTATTCAGACAAGGATGTAGAACCAGGGATATCATTGCTGATGTCAGATGGATCTTAGGTGAAAACATAGAATACCAGAAATATTCTTACGTGTGCTTTATTTACCACACAAAGGCTTTTGAGAGTGTGGATCATGATAATCTATGGACAACACTGCAAAGTATGAGTATTCCGAAACACTTAATTGTGCTCATGAGGAACCTGTTTGAACAGAAAAAGGGAACACTGAATGGTTTAAAATTAGGGAAGGTGCGGCCAGGGTTGTATTCTTTCACCATACTTATTCAATCTATATGCTGAGCAAATAATTTGAGAAGCTGGATTACATGAAGAAAAACGTGACATCAGGACTGGAGGAAGACTCATTAACGGCTTGCGATATGCAGATGATACAACCTTGCTTGCTGAAAGCGAACAGGTCTTAAAATAGTTACCAACGAAGATCGAAGAATACAGAATTAAGTATGGGTTGCACTTCAGTGTAAAGAAAACAAAAATCCTCACCAATGTACCAACAAAGAGCATCCATAGAAACGGAGAAAAGATTGAAGTTGTCAAAGACTTCATTTTGCTTGGATCAACCATCAACAGTCACGGAAGCAGCAGTGAAGAAATCAAACAACATACAGCATTAAGCAAATCTACTGCACAAGACTTCTTTGAAGTGTTCAAGAACAAAGACATCAGTTTGAGGACTAAGGTGTGCCTGACACAAACCATGGTATTATTAATAATCACATATAAATGCATGTGAAAGTTGGACAGTGAAAAAGGAAGACAGTAGAAGAATTTATACATTTGAGTTATGAAGTTAGAGAATAGTACCATGAACTGCCAAAACAACAAACCAATCTGTGTTGGAAGAAGTACAGCCAGAATGCTCCATGGAAGCCAGGATTGCCAGACTTCCTCTCTCATACTTTAGATATATTATCACGAAGGTCCCATTCTTGGAGAAGGACATCATGCTTAGTAAAGTGGAGAGTCAGCAAAAAAGAGGAAGATCCCTAACACGGTGCACTGACACAGCAGTAGCAGAATGGCCTCAAGTCTAGCAATGGTTTTGAGGATGGCACAGAACTGGGCAGTGATTCAGTCTGCTGTGCATAGAGTCGCTATTAGTCAGTATAGACTCAATGGCACCTAATAACAACCATGAATGAGCCTTGTTGATGGGCCTTCTTTGTGTGTATTTATTTTGAGTGATCTAATCCCATAGATTCCTCGTGTGGCACTGTAGGATCAGCAGTGGACTGGGAACCACAAAGTAGGCAGTTGAAACCCACGTGCTGGTCCTAAAAATCCTTACATAGGGTTGCTATGAATCGGAACCGACTCAAAAGGCTTAACATAACAACAGTAATCCCTTGGTATTTCTGGGAGAAAATATGAGTTTCATCTACATGTAAGATTCTTTGTAGCTCCTCCAAAATTGACACTATCATGCTACGACATGAGAAAAAAAAACAACTTTAATCCATATTAGCACTAAATTGAATAAATGAAAAAATAACTACTTTTACATAATTCCCAAGCTTTCATTTATATAGTGAGCCACATTTGTAGAAACTTAAAGCATATTTCCACATAGATTTGCTTAGTAGCGTCTTCATCACATACTAACTGCCCACCATTACTATTTCAGTGATACCTTACAATGGATTCTCTGTGTGATGCGCACAGTTAATATGTTAGGCTGCTAACTGAAAAGTTAGGGATTCAAGTTCACACAGAGGTGTTCCGAAAGAAAGTCTTGCTGATAGATTTCTGAAAATTCAGCCATCGAAAACTCTCTGGAGTACAGTTCTACTCTGACACGCACAGGGTCACCATCAGTTGATTTGACTCAATGGCATCCGGTTTGCTTTAATTTAGGTATTATTATAGGACACCTTCTCTTCCACTGCCCTCCTTATCCCCAGGTTTCAAGTTCTCTGTAGACATTAGCTCTCTTAGGAGGCTGGTGGCATTTCCTCATTTCGCAAATGGAAGTGATTATAAGCAGAGGACTGTAAGGGTGAACTGCAGAGACCAGTGGAAAACATGCTCTGTGTTAACATTCAGTGTGGCCATGTAGAATGTGCTGAGATCGTTTTTGTCTCATCCTTAATACAATGTCATCTTCTTTCTTCTTCTTTTTCTTCACACAGGGACAAACACACCAACCCAAAAAATACCCTGTCACTCTACCATATTGATTGTTTCCTACTCATCACACTTTATGTAATTAAAAATATAAGCCAATGTATATTCTATGCAAACCATCTAATTGAGCTGACAGCCTGAAAATGTGATGCATTTCTTTGGGGTTACAAATAGTCCTTGACGACTAAGCACACAAACTTACCTGCATTGCCTTCACCTTGTCCTAGAACAGTTCTGGGAATCGGCAGGGGGAGTGCCATAGACATAACCTTGTCAGTCCTTCCCTGCCAACTAGGGTGCGAATTAGTGCCAATTAAGAGCTGCGCTGTTTTTGTCTGTGGAACATCTGTCCATAGGCATTGAACTCAAACCTCAGACAATGAGTCATTTGGTCCCTGCTAATGGGGCTTAATTTTGAACATAGCGTAAGTCCCGAATTTTGCTTTTCCTAGGTAGGGTCAAATTCAAGATTCCTCCTCACTTTAATAACGATTCATATTTACCTTATTTTGGCAAAGATCAGCCTGCGGGAAGTCTAAGGCTAGTGCACTGGAGTGTCCACTGAAAGAAGTTACTTTAAAAAGAGTCTAAACTGAGCAAAACCAAAACCTCAGGAGTCCCACAATTCTTGCTTACCCTAGATTAAACACCCTGCTTGAATTTTTAAAGGTAATGTTTTTTAACAGATACCTCACTTTTGTTTTGTCCTTTTTTTTTTTTTTTTATCCTGGTGTGGTAAAGGTCAGTGTAAAATGGTTCCTTTCTAAATGAACCTATTCTGTGTACACAGTGGGTCCATAAAAGCACCTCCATCATTAGTGCTTTGCAGATGCAAATGAGGATGCCCCCAGCTGTTTCTTTCTCCCTTTATAAAGTGCCCTTTCAATCAATGTTTGGGACAGGACAAGACCCTGGCAACTCACAGCTTGATTTATTATTCTGTGTGGCCAGGAGAGGCTTTCATTCATTGCAGGGCAGCTTTATAATGGCATGCTATCAGACAGTATCTAGTCTGTTTCTTCCTTCTGCAAAATACGTGAGCTATTTCTAGAATTCACCAAAGCCTAGAAATGTTCTTCATATTACTAGGGCCCTGATTCCTTCAATTTGGGCATTTTCCTGTCCCTTGACTTCAAAGCAAACAAACATACCCATTGCTCTTTAGCAGACTATCCAATTTTACTGTAAAATGCATTATTGCCAAACCATTTTCTTCAGCTCTCTAATAAAGTTATTCAATTTGTGACTAACATTGCACAGTGAAATGTCACAAGTCTCACCAGAAGCAGAAAAATAAATTTATTTAAAACAAGATGGAGTTCTGGCTGCTAACACATTATAAATTGCTTCTGTTTTAAATGTCTGAACTGGGCACACTTAAAAATACAAGGGCATATATCATTAACATTTTTATGCAATTTTTCAGTCGACTTTTTCCAATGTTTCACCCATCACCAGATGCGAGAGGGCTTGTCAGGAAAAATTACAGTTAATGGTAGTTAATGGTGGCTATTAAGGTGACGTATTGCATTGGGCAAATCTGTTGCAAAAGGCCTCTTCGAAGTATTGAAAAGCAAAGATGTCACCTTGAGGACTAAGGTGTGTCTGACCCAAGTCATGGTATTTTCAATCACCTCAGATGCATGCCAAAGTTGGACAATGAATAAGGAAGACCTAAGAAAAAAATGATGCCTTTGAATCATGGTGCTGGCAAGGAATACTGAATATACCATAGACTACCAGAAGAACAAACCAGTCTGTTTTGTAAAGAGCACAGCTCCTTAGAAGTGAGGATGGTAAGACTTTGTCTCACATACTTTGGGCATGTTGTCAGGAGGGACCAGTTCCTAGAGAATGACATCATGCTTACAAAAGTGAAAGGTCAGTGAGAAAGAGGAAGACCTTGAACAAGAATTGACAAAGTGGCTGCAACCATGGACTCACACATAATGAAGATTATGAGAACAGTGCAGGCCTGGGCAGTGTTTCGTTCTGTGTTTCAGCATAGGGTTGCTATGAGTAAGAGCCAACTTGAGGGCGCCTAGCAACACAAACAATGGTGGCTAAATTCAATGGACTTGTTTTTATTTCTTGCTGGAAATGAACTTATTATGTTAATGACAATTATGTTGCTACAAAACCCTTCCACTTCCAATTGTAAGTAGCATAAAGTTTTAACTGACTTATAAAACAATCTACATAAAACCATTTTGTATGTTTTACTTGATATAGCCATTAGCTGGAGCTCGAAAGTAATTGAAAAATATATCTCATAGCAATTTGCTGTGCTATGCCAAATTAATTTGCATACATCTATACCTGTTGATTGGACATTGTGATAGAAATATCAGAACTGTTTGTGGAATTTTGGAGAAAGCTAGAGGAAATAATTACCCATTGTCTATATTGACCATGGAGTCCTGGTGTGGTGCTGTGGGTTAATGCACTGGACTGCAAAGTTGGTTTGAGCTGCAAGGCGGAAGTTGATGCTCACCAGCTGCTCTTTGAAAACCCTATACAGGGTTGCTGTGGCTCAGAAGTGACTTGACAGTACTTAACAACAACAAAAAATCTTGACCATACCACCTATAAGCCTTCTGGTTCTTAATTACATAGACGCTGTTCTCTTCTTTTGGCTGATCTGAAATCACTGAACTGAATCCCCAACTAGTTGGAGCTGGACATCTTTTTGAAAACCTTTGTCCGTTACCCATTTAGAGGCACTCTACTCTGGCCTTTCAAAGTAGGCAAACAGGGAAAGTCAAATTCTACTAGTACTCTCCTGCAGCCATTTAAGCTAAGTATCCCCCATTGGCTAGACTCACTCGGAGTACACTGGACCCAACAAATAAAATACGGGGTGGCACATGTGCAGCCTTGAGCCCATGCATGATACTGGTCAATTTATTTTTCTCTTGGTTTACACCATAACACAATTCCAGTGAAAGGAACACAAAATTAAAACCTTCCAACCCAAGGTCAGGCCTACCTGGGTTTGGTTTGTTGGCAGAATTTCTAGCAAACTAAAGAATCTTTTGACATCCAAGAATCTAACTGCTATATTCTTGTACATATTCTTCTCACCATGGCACGTAGATTTCCAGTATCTTTTCCACCCTCCCTCTTTTCTTCTGTGGACACGGAAAAATACCAGGGCACCCAAAGGTTCAATATCCAGTGAAGACCAGCTCTACTAGAGGAGCTATTGCTGGTAAGTGCCACTGAGTCAGTTCCAACTCATAGTGACCTGGTGTAGGGTGTCTGAGGTGTGGCTGGTGGGTTTGAACTCCTGGCCTTTTGGATAGCAGTTCAGTGCTTATCTTACAGCACAAGACAAGGGAGCCACAAGAAAAGCTAGGCATCTATTTTTACTCTTGGTGTTTCCTCAGAAAACAACCAACGGTCTACACTTGAAATGACGTCCTTAGGTGCTGCAAATGGTTAACATGCTTGACTGCTAACCAAAAAACTGGAGGTTCATGTATAACCAGAGGTGCCTCAGAAGAAAATCCTGGCAATCTACTTCAAAAACATCAACCATTGATAACCCTATGGAGCATAGGACTACTCTGACAGAGATGGGCTTGCATGGAGTCAGAGTCACTTCCATGGCAACTAGTTTAGACTTGGAATCCCTCCTGGCAGTTTATTGGCGGTGTTTATATTGTCCTTGAAAAAGTAACTGTTCTTATTGTCTGGACAATATTTCCATATGAGAGCCTAAGCTTCAATAAATAACCAGATTTTGTTAATGCTAACACCAAAACAACAAAACAAAACAAAACAAACAAACACATTGCCTTCAAGTTCATTGTGATTCAAAGTACTTCTGTAGGACATAGTAGAACTGCCCCATTGGGTTTCCAAGAATGTCACCTTTACAGAAGGATATTCCATCTCTTTCTCCCACAGAGGTGATGGTGGGTTTGAACTACTGAACTTTCTGTTAGCATCCAAGCACTAAAGCACTGAGCCACCAGAGCTCCTTTTGTGAACATTAAATGCAAAAAGAGGCTTGACTTAAGAACAGCAACTTTCATTAGATTTAGGTATGTGATTGTCAGTGACCTATCTCCAGCAACTTCCAATCATGAAGAGGGTTTTTTGTTGTTGTTAAATGCTATCAAGTTTGTCCCAAGCCATAGCAACCCTGTATAGGGTTTCTGAGGAGCGGCTGGTGAGCTTGAACCACTGATCTTGTGGTTTAAACCGACTTTACAGTCTAATGCATTACCAGTACAGTCTTACAAACCATACTTTCTAACATGATCTCAACATGTGGTGTTTATATTTTTTCATGTGTGGATCATTTCCCGGTTACCAAGCTTCTTATTTTCATGCTTCAAATTTTCTGAGAAATGTCTTTGCAAAAGTATATCCCCAACATGGGTGCAGAGAATAAGAAGTCCTAATCATCAAAGGAGCTCTGGTAGCGTAGTGGTTACGAATCGGGCTGCGAACCTTAAGGCCAGCGGTTCGAAACTACTAGCCGCTCCGCGGGAGAAAGATGAGGCTTTCTACTCCCATAAAGATTTACACCCTCGGAAACCCTGTACAGGGTCGCTATGGGTCGGAACCGACTCGATGGCACTTAACAACAACAACAATCATCAAAGAGAAAATGTAAAATAAAGATGTTTATCCCAGAAACAAAAATGTCAATATTTCTGTTCTTCCTTATTATAAGATAACAAACGAACTGTTGGACTTCTGGTGTGGTGTTGTCGGATTAGCAGCGGACTACGAACCACAAGATTTGCAGTTCCAACCCACCAGCTACTCCCCAAAAACTCTATACAGGTTCTCTATGAGTCAGAACCAGCTCGATGGTACATCACAACAACAACAACAACAAGAAATAACCATTAGAATATCTTCCATTCTCTCAAAACTCCCCAAACACAGTAATTATACAACTGGAATAAACACAAAGAATAAGTAGTTGGTGAAGGAAGGAAGAGCCAATGAATCAGAATTTATCAATCTTTAGTGTGCCTTTATATGCAATCACTGAATTATCTACTAGCAAGGTAAGACATGCTGGCAAGCTGTTTGTATAGTATATACATTATTGTAAAATGTGTGCAAATGTAACCTTTAGGCAAATAAAGTCATTAAAATGGTCATTCAGCAGAAAACTATATATAGGGGGAAACATCTACACCTTTGAAGTGTGTAGATCACAAGACCAGAAATCTCACTTCCTGTCAACTCAACTACATAGTAAATGCTCCTTATATCAAGAAGGTACAGAAGTACAGGACGTGTCTTGTTGAAAATGTAATCGAGTTTAGGAGGGAATACATCAGCTCTGGATTAGTAGGGCTGATGAAGCTGAACAGCACACAGAAAACCAGAGGGAAATGGGTCTCTTTCTCCTTTAAACTCTGGGTTGTGTGTGATGTACTCTTCCCATGTCCCAAATTAAGAACCACCTAGCTCCCTACAGCTCAGTCTAATGCGATTCAATCTTCTGTTTCATAAACATACTCCAGTTCTGAGAGGGCGGGGGATGACAGCTGGGCTGGGTGGCATCAGCAAGTTAGCTGGGGAAGACAGAGTTTGAAGTGAACAACCGGTGTGGCACTGTAGACTAATGCATCAGACTTCAAAGTCGTTTGAACTGCAAGGTTGGTCGTTCAAACTCACCAGCTGCTCTTTGGAAACCCTATACAGGGTTGCTATGGGTCGGAATCGAGTGGATGGCACTTAACAAACAAAACAACCATTTTCAATAGTACTAGCATTCAGAATGGTCTCAAAAGTTACCAGGATAATATGATTATAATCTTCTCTCTAGCAATGTCTAATAAGAAGCTCTTAAGCACATCTAGTCCCTAGTTTGATAAAACATGTCAGCAAATTATCTTCCAAGAATGTTCTGTGAGTCTGCAGTATTGCTTTCTACGTTCCCCTAGCTTTTCCCCTCCCACAGTGAATGGAAACGACTTATAGTGGCATGTTATCTCAGAAAAACAGACAAAAGATGACTTGCAAAAGATATGTCCCAGCTGATACTTGTTGGGATTTCAAAACCCTCCATATCAGCAATACAAAAACAGAGCCAATGTTGGTGTTTGAAGACAAATTGTAATTTCCCTAAGCACCCTAGGAGGAGCATTTGAATGAAACTGTACTTTCTGATGTGGATGGAGCCTTGGTGGCACAGTGGGTTAAGCATTTGGTTGTTAACTGAAAAGTTATTGGTTTGAACCTGATAACTGCTCCCTGGGAGAAAGACGCAGCAGTCTGCTTCTGTGAAGATTCACAGCCTCGGCAACACTCTGGGGCAGTTCTACTCTGCCCTATAGGCTTGCGTGAGTTGGAATGAACTCCACGGCACTGGGTTTGCTTTGGGTTTGATTCTGACCTGGTGGAGCAGCTTGATGGCACGTGGAAGGAGGACGGAATCTTTTAAATCTAGACTCTAGGTAGAGAGTGAAGCCAGGTCTATATTTGCACAGAGAACACATCATGAGACAGTTGTATTCTTGTTACATGCTGTTAAGTTGGTTCCAGCTCACAGGAACCTTGTATAGAGTTTCAAAGAAGCAACTGTTGGGTTTGAACCACTGATCTTGTGGTTACCAGCCCAGTACTTATTCTATAGTGTCACACCAGGACTTTCTAGATTGCTTTTGCTGTTGTTGTGTGCTGTCGAGTCGGTTCTGACTCATAGTAAACAACCCTATAAAAGGTTTCCGAGCTTTGCGCAGTGGCACTATCGTAGCCAGTGAGGTTTATCTGAGGCGTGATTATTGCTAATTGAAAAAAAATTTTTTAAAAGGTTTCCGAGGAGCACCCTGTGAATTTGAACCCTGACTCTGAGATTAGCAGGTCAATGTTTATCCTACAATGCCACACTAGGGCTACTTCTCAATTGAAACAGCCCAAATTATCCAAACAATGTTGGTAGGTATTCTGGGGCTGAGGGCGAATTCTGTGGCCAAATCAGTTTGGGGAAACGCTCTATATTCTATAACCCTCTGGTAGAAACACAATGAACATTATCATATTAAAGGCTCAATAAAAAGACTTGAGGTTTTGTTTTGTTTTGTTTTTAATTAACCCAATATTTACCAGATTTAAGGAGCTCTGGCAGCGTAGTGGTTACGAGTTGGGCTGCTAATCTCACTGTCAGCAGTTCAAAACTACCAGCAGTTCCACAGGAGAAAGATGAGACTTTCTGCTCCTGTAAAAATTTACAGCTCAGAAACCCTACACAGGGTCACTATGAGATGGAACCGACTCCAAGGCGCATAACCACCACCACCATTTACCAGATTTATGGATCTTTTTAAAACTGAATATCCTTTAATGTTTCATGGTAACCATTTCATGGTAATTTTTATGGTAAGGCATTTAAGAAATGTGGTGGTGGTGGCAATAGTGTGCATTAGAGTCAGTTCCGACTCATAGTGACCCTGTTTAGGGATGCTGAGGCCATAAATCTTACTGGAGCAAAAAGTCTTATCTTTATCCAAAGAAGCAGCAAGTAGATTCAAACTGCTGACCTTATAATTAGCAGACCAACAGGGCTCCTATAGAAAAGGCTGCTGTTGTTATTGTTAAGTGTTATTGAGTTGGTTCTGACTCATAGTGACCCTGTACAGAGTTTCCAAGGAGAGGCTGATGGGTTTGAACAGCTGACCTTGCGGTTCAAACTGACATTGTGGTACAGTGCTTATCCTACAGTGCCACACCATGACTTAGGAAAGGTTGTTGTTGTTGTTGTTGTTATGTGCCGTCGAGTCGGTTCCGACCCATAGCGACCCTGAACAGGGTTTCCGAGCCTGTAAATCTTTACGGGAGCAGAAAGCCTCATCTTTCTCCTGTGGAGCAGCTGGTAGTTTCGAACTGCTGACCTTGCAGATTGCAGCCCGATTCATAACCACTATGCTACCAGAGCTCCTGTAGCTCTAGATATTTCTTGTCTAATATAACTCTGCCGTACATGTCCACAGAAGTTGAAGCAAGAATCAAGTTACTGTCTTTCATTCTGATTTTATTTGCTTCAAATCTCCATGTCACTTGCAAGGCATAAATAAAACCACACTGCCAAAAACTGCCAAAGAAAGTTATTTGAGGATAAGAAGGTAGTGTTGAAAGGGAAAAGTTTGAACGTGAATTCCAATTAAGAGATGAGAGTTATTGTTGTTGTTAAGTGCCGTCGAGTTAGTTGTGACCCATAGCGACCCTGTATAGGGTTTCTGAGGAGTAGCTTGTGAGCTTGAACCGCTGACCTTGTGGTTCAAGCCAACTTTGTAGTCCAGCACATTCACCCATAGCGCCACACCAGGACTCCAGGAAATGAGAGTTAGGATCCTCATATTCTAGAAATTGTCACATACATGAGACATACATGACTGATGGCCACAGATGGATACAGAAATGGATCTCTGTTTCTAAAGTGTAGAAAATCATTTGTTTTCAGAAACTATCTAAGACAACAACATGGGGGGTGAGGGGAAGGCAAGATAAATATAAATACAGAATTGACTATAATTAGTTCAGAAAGACACTGAATAAAGCTGTTGTACATGATTTTGATGTGGACACTTAAAATGTGTTTCAGTTATTGGGGTGTTAATATTGTTGCTGTTAGATGCTCAACAGAGACCTTAGTATGCCTAACAGAACAAAATGTTGCCCAATTCTGCACCATTTCACAATTGGTATGTTTGAGTCCATTGTTAACAGCTATTAGTTATTTAAGTGAAGGCTTTAAATACTTCCCTTTATTCTAACTGGACTGCTTATTTTCATGCGAAAGACATGTCTCCTTAAAATATACATATCTTCCCCTCCCCCAAATTAATGAATTTATTTTTTGCATTCCCTTTCACCCAAGTTAATATGTGACTTAAAGGAAGCTTTGAAGAGTAGAGAATCCACATAACATTGATTTCCGTATTGTTGTAAATGTTGATGGGAGGTTTGATTCTCCTAAAAAAAATAAACATGTTTGTTTTGAAAACAAAGCCCCGCAGTATCTTTTCAAACATTATAGAAAAACTGGGGACACATATGTCCTGTACTGGAGATGCGCTTATAGTTCCTGAGGGGCACAGATCTGAACTATGAATATCTAGGTTCTGGCTCCTTTCCAGGGAACCTCTGCATACAGGTCGTCAGTGCTCCTTCCAGATTTGTAGTCCAGAAAGGGCTCCATCTCACTACCAGTCACTAATCGGTCCAGTTCCTACTGGTGGTGACCACTGTGCACACCAGGAGCTGCATTCCATTGCCAATGTAAGGCATGAAAACGCTCATTTTTCAACGAATTTATTGTTAGAGTTTCAGCTCATGGAATGTGTTTGTGAACCAGACAAATTTAAAGGAGAAGGAAGGGCCTGAAGAATGAAGTTCCCATGAGAATATAAACAAGATAGTGTTTGATTGACTGCTGGCGAAATACTACGTTTCACTAATTATGAATGAGCATTATGGAACCACCTCCAAGGCAGCCAGTGGCATCTGCATCGCTACTTGTGTTAGCAAAAGCTGCGGGCCTATTAATAATTTATATTAATGACAAAATAACTCTGTAAATCATGGACTCCAATTTAAACAACAAAAATATATAAATATATTTTTGTGCTATAAGTAAGTAAGCATCCTTTTGCACAATGCATTTGTTTCTGGAAAACATATGTAAATTGATGTTTAGAAAATCTAACCATATTGTAAATGTGTGAGATGAGCTTACTATTTAAAGGAAACCTGTGGTGAATCATTTTCAAAGTGAAGGATTCTTTTTAAGGGTGAAAAATCATCTTTTTATCTGTTTGGAAATATATGTTGGAATTTTGGTGGCAGATATTCTTCAAGTGGGAAAATATTTATCTATGGCTTTTCTTTTTTTCTCTCCCACATAAAATTGTGAGTTATAACCATTCTGTGATAACCATCATGCGGTCAAACTAGACTGTAATCGAGTCGCATGCGCATGTATATTTCTGTTTTTAGTTTTTCTTTCTAAGAGGATGTCATGATTCATCACTATAGCCAGAGCCTTTTTTAAAAAAAGGAGTAACGACAACAGCAACAACACTGCCATCAAGTCGATGCTGATTCATAGCAAGCCTATAGGGCAGAATAGAGCTGCTCGGTAGAGTTTCCAAGGCTGCAAATCTTTACAGAATCAGGGAGCCATGGCTTTCTCCTGCTGAAAGGCTGGTGGGTTCGAACTGCTGACCTTGCAGTGAGCAGTTCAATGTGTCACCAGGGGTTCTTTTTAAAAATCACAACTGCTGACATTCAAGTATGAGTAGTGTTGCTTTGATACTCTTCCATAGTTATTGGGATTAAACTGATATTTATTGGGATTAAACCAAGATACGCATTTTATAGAGCTGGTATATGTTTGGAGATGAGGGTGGATTAGTCAGTGGCTTTACATTGGAAACATTTTTTTAAATGGTCTAATATTCATAAGGAGTCTTGGTGTGGTGCTACAGAATAAGCAGTGGACTGCTAACCACAAGGTAGGTGATTCAAACCCACCAGTCCCTCCTTGGAAACCCTTTACAGGGTCACTATGAGTTGGAACCAACTCGACAGCACTTAACAACAACAACAACAATGATGTGCATAAGGAGTCCTGGTGTAGTGTGCTGTAGGATAAGCACTGGATTGCTAATTGAAAGGCCAGCAGTTCAAGGCCACCAACCGCTCCTCAGAAAAACTATACAGCATCACTACTATGAGTAGGAACTGACTTCACAGCACTTAACGACAAAAACAACAATGTGCATAATCTATTATTGTTGTTGCATCCTATCTCTCCTGTCTTCACTTACAGCTCATCAAACGGCTCTATTTGGAATTAAAAGACAACAAATTTGCATTAAAACATGATCTAAACAGTCAAGTTACTTTGGCTGAGATTTAAAAGTTTTAGAAAATCAAAAGCGAAAGATGTGCATAAAAAGCCCTTGTCATTATGCTATGACTTTTAGAATATGATGTCTAGGAGCTTAACTGAAAACTTTATGCAAAGAATGATCTCTGAAAAAAATGTTCTTCAACAGAAGTAGGCTTTTAAACAAATTCATATTGTATAGAGAAAGAGAACTTTCCAGAACATGGGGACTTATTTACTTACACTAACATAGTTTTCTTACCTATTGTTTCAGGTTCTTATAATAAAGGTGCCAATAGCAATACAAGGGGAGTCAAATGCTAAATTATGTAAGGTCTCAGAAAGAGCTTGTTAGATCTAATTTGACTCAATTTTATAGAATTCATTTAGGTCCCATTCAGATCCCAATTCTTCTATGGTCTTCTTTATTCACTGTCAACTTTAACATGGCTTGGGTTAGGCACACTTTAGCCCTCAAACTGACATAAGTTGATAGCTTACAACATTTCTTTGCCCTGTAATATGTTATCTTCTAAAACTGTTGTAAAATGTTCACTTAACCTATCACTTAACTAAATCCTTATAATGTACCTTTTTTTTTCGAGCAAGAAACATAATCATTTGGGGGAGTTAAAGAAATAATCTTTTTACAAACACCTTCACAAATATTTTTAAACAGTGCACATCTACTTTATGGCCATACTCTCTTAACTCAGTGCCAGGGAGTAGGGCAAAGAGCACCTCTGTAGAATATTTTTCATAGTTCACTCAGCAATGTGTTTACTAACTGCTTGTTACAAATACATGCTTATGTATTTTGATGTACAGTGCGTTCTAAAGACGTGTGTCTCCTGAGATTTCATTCTTATTTTTTAAACCTATTTAAATGTTATTTCACCTTTCCTCCCAGCAAAAACAAGTTTATTTCTCATGGGATTCATTGTTGAATCTGATCATAATCAGAGGTAGAGTCTGAAGTGTCTTTTTACACCCAGGAAACCACCGTGGATCTGCAGCATCAAGGAAAGAGAATAGAATGTTTATTTTATGAATGGCAGAGGCAAGATGATGAAATCTTAATCTTATATTTTTGCATTTGGATAACTTCCCGTGTATATGCAAAACACTGGAAATGCAGAGAAGGACCCTTTTATGTGATTAGGAAATTGACCAACATGCTTGTTGTAATACTTCAAAAGGAATTATTCATATATATGTGAAAACAGATATTCAGCAATTTTTGTTGCTGTTACGTGCCATCCAGTAGGTTGCCACTCAGCAACCTTATGCAAGAAAGCACGGAAACACTGGCCAGTCCTGCATCAGTCTCCAAATTGTTGTCATGTTTGAGCTCATTGCTCAGTCTACCTCATGTCAAGGCGTCTTGTTGGGGTCTTCCTCTTTTTTGCTGACCCTCCACTTCACCAAGCATGATGTCCTTCTCCAGGAACTGATCTCTTCTGATAACATGTCCAAAGTATGAGAGACAAAATCTCAACACCCTGGCCTCAAGGAACATTCTGATTGTACTTCTTCTAACACAGATTTGTTTGTTTTCCTAGCAGTCCATGGTACTTTTAATCTTCTATACCATAACTCAAATGCATCAATTCTTCTATGGTCGTCTTTATTCACTGTCAACTTTAACTTGGCTTGGGTTAGGCACACTTTAGCCCTCAAACTGACATCTTTGCTCTTGAACACTTTAAAGAGGTCTTGTGCAGCAGATTTGCCTAATGTAATATGTCGTTTGATTTCTTGACTGCTACTTCCATGAGTGTTGATAGCTGATCCAAGCAAAGTGAAGTCTTTGAGAACTTCAATCTTTTCTCCACTTATCATGATGTTACTTATTGATCCAATCGTGAGGATTCTTGTTTTCTTTACATTGTGGTACAACTCATACTGAACAATGCGGTCTTTGATCTTCATCAATAAATATTGTCAAGTCCTCTTCACTGCCAGTAAGCAAGCTTGTGTTATCTGCTTGCTGGAGGTTGTTGATGGGTCTTCTTCCAATCCTGATGCCACGTTGTTGTTGTTGTTGTTATGTGCTGTGGAGTGGGTTCCGACTCATAGTGACCCTGTACAGGGTTTCTGAGGCTGTAAATCCTTATGGGAGCAGAAAGCCTCATCTTTCTCCTGCGGAACAGCTGGTAGTTTCAAACTGCTGACCTTGCGGTTCGCAGCCCGATTCGTAACCACTATGCTACCAGAGCTGCTTGATGCCAGGTTAGTCTTCACATAATCCAGCTTCGCAGAGTATTTGCTTAGCATATAGTACGGTGGCAGGATCCAACCCTGGCCTACCCCCTCCTGATTTTAAACCACTCAGTGTCCCCTTGTTCTGTTCAAAAGATTGCCTCTTGACCTACTACGTATAGGTTCCTCGTGAGCATAATTAAGTGTTCTTGAATACCCAGTCTTTGTAATGTTATCCATAGTTTCTTACAATCCACACAGTCAAAACCCTTCGAATAGTCAATGCAGAACATGCAAATATCTTTCTGGTATTCAATGCTTTCAGTCAAGATATATCTGATATCAGAAATTATATCGCTCATTCCACATCCTTTTTTGAATATGCCTTGAAATTCTGCCAGCTTCCTGTCAGTATATTGTTGCTGCTGATTTTGAATTATCCTCAGCAAAATTTTACTTGTATGTGACGTTAATGATATGATCCAATGGTTTACGCATTCTGTTGGGCACCTCTCTTTGGAACGGGTTTAGTAAAAAAATGGTCATGATTCTAAATTACCAATGATAATAATGGTACATAGAGCATAAATAATAACAAGAGTTAATGTCCTTTGAAAACTTGCTATGTACCACACGTTATAATCAAATTCCTAATAAACCTGGGCTAGGTTGATGGTTCAAACTTCTATCTGCTCCTCAGGAGAAACATGAGGCTGGCTGCTCCTGTGAAAATTAACAGTCTCAAAAATCCTACATAGGGCCCCTATGAGTCAGAATTAACTTAAATATAGAGGATTTTGTCCCTTAATAGAGTCCCTGGGTGACATCTACGGTTCACTTCTTGGTTGGTAACCAAAGGTTGTCAGTTTGAGTCCACCCAGAGGTACCTCAGAAGAAATGCTTGGAAATCTACTTTTAAGACATTAACCAATGAAAACTCTGGAACACAGGCCTACTCTAACACTCATGGAGTCACTAAGAGTTGGACTGGGTGAAAATTGTTTTGTTTTGTTTTGTTTTGGTTTTTTTTTTTTTGGGGGGGGTGTTATCCCTCAATATACTGTCCTAGCCTACCACGGGGATCAGAGTTTCTGCTGCTCAGCATCCTTCTATCGCCACAACCTGATGGTGTCCAACATGTTTCCAATTTGAGATCTCTTGTGTGTGAAAGTGTGCCAACTTTCTCAGAGATAGACCACTACTTCTGACATGAAACTGCTCCTTTCAGAGAGGGAAAAAGGTGTTTTCAATGTGTCTCATGGAAATGTAATGTGAAACACGCATTATAATGCTGTTATGAACACCTAACAATGGTACCTAACAATAACATGAACAAGTCAACAACATAAAAATAAACAGAATCCATTTATGGAACCACAAACATAGTCCTCAACTAACGATAAAGCCAAACTTACACCATGATTTGTTTGTCTTGATAGAGAAACACAGAAGGGAGGGGAGAAACAGAAGAATCCTTGAACTTTCAAATACCTTAATCCTTCATTTTCCAGAATGAAAAAACAAATCCCCTATGTGTCGTGTTTCCTTCCCCCAGTTTTCGAGACATCAACATGATTTTAAGCTTTTTATTCCTCTGGGGTGGCAGGGGGAAGCCTTGTGGCACAAGTGGTTAAGTGCTCCTCTGCTAATAGAAAGGCGGGCAGCTGAAACTCACCAGTCTCCCTGCAGGAGAACGATCTAGCAATTTGCTTTCATAAAAATGTATAGCATTGGAAACCCTATGGGGTAGTTTTCCTCTGTCCTCCAGTTGTAATCAACTTCATGGCAGTAGGTTTGGTTTTGATTTTATGTCACTGAGACAATCAGCGACTGCTTAGCTTCCTGATCTGAAAGTCTGTCATGTGACCTGAAAGTGGCTGCCATTTGAACCTCAGTTTTGCTGGGGCTTGTCTGGGAGGGACCCTTAGCACTATCTTCTCTGAGTGTCTTTATGTCTTTACAGCTCATCTTGGCTTCCTGCCAACCTGAATATCACAGTTCTTTCTTTTTTTTTAAATAGAATAAACTGAGATGAAGTAGATTTCAGTTTTATACAGAAAACAGCTTTGCTTTGAGCCACAGCAATTTTCTCAGGTTAGAGAAATTCATCAAGATCTCATCTTTGTGCCTCCCGTCTACTCCCTCCACTTTAGCAGCCAGAAAGGCAGATCATTTCAATTAAGAGGCTGCCACTGACAATTGTAAGAAACCTTTCTTCAAAGTTCATGACTGCACCATACTTGTACATTTCTTAGTGACTCTATCAGGATCTAATTTTCAAGGTATGGTTACTATGGCAGCAACTTGGAATTTAAGTTCAATGGTAAAGTTCACACATAGCCTCTGCTGGCATAGTACTTAAACAGCTCTGTTCCTAACTGAAAGTTGGTGGTTTGAATCCTCCAGCTATTTGCTTGTGGGAGAAAGAGGAGACAGACTGTGTCTATGAAGATCTAAAGCCTTGGAAATCTGATAGGGATGGGTCTAGTCTTTCTTAACAGGAGTGGGTTTGTTTCCTGGTTAGAAAAGTCAAGGCCGGTCACCAGTTTCTGTTTCTCTTCAATCTCAGAATAAAAAAGCACTCCCTGAAAAGCACAAATATCAAGGGTGGACTTCACATCCACTTCCAGTCTCTAATGCAATGTTGTTGTTGTTGTTAAGTGCCATCGAGTCGATTCCGACACACAGCGACCCTGTATAGGGTTTCCGAGGAGCAACTGTTGAGCCTTGCAGTTCAAATGGCTTTGCAGTCTGGCACATTAACCCACAGCGCCACACCAGGACTGAGAGTAAATATGTGATTTTTTTCATCTTTAATAAGATTGTATATTCCAAAAATAAACAGTCATATAAGTTATATATCCTTTATTCTGGAGTTTTACTGTGGCACTACAGGATAAGAACTGGACTGCTAACGACAAGATTGGTTGTTCAAACCTATCAGCTGCTTCACGAAAACCTTATTCAGGGTTGCTATGAGAAGGAACTGCAATTGATGGCACTTACCGACAACAGCATTCTTTACTATACCTCTTCCTACACCTACCTACTTTAGGCACAAATGGCTTGTACTCAGCTAGTAACCAAAAGGTTAGCAGTCGGAGCCCAAGTAGTGGTGTGGAAAAAAGCCCTGGCAATTTGCTTCTTTAAAGATCATAGTTGAGAAAACCCTATGGCGCTCAGTTCTACTCTGTAACCCATGGGGTCGTCAAAACTCAAAAGGCTTGATGCCGCAAGACAACAGCAACACCACCATTTTAGGATTTGATCCACTGTCACTCAACACACCGATACATCGAGTCTGTGATGCTTTAAAAGCCATCAAATAGTCCTATTGTTGCTGTTGTTAGGTATTGCCTAGTTAGTTATGATTTATAGCGATACTAAGTACAGCAGAATAAAACACTATCTCGTCCTGCACCATGTTCACAATCATTGCTGTGGTTGAGCCCACTGTCGCAGTCATTGTGTTAATACATCTCTTTGAGGGTCTTCCTCTTTGTTTTCTTGACTCTCTATCAAGCATGATGTTTTTCTCTAGGGTCTGGTTCCTCTTGATGACATCCTCCCTTCTAAGGAGCATTCTAGCTGTACTTCGTTCATCCCAGAATTTTCTGGTAGCACATAGTATATGCCACACTGGAGGCACTTATACATCTATGGCAAGAAATTTGGAGGCTAGCTACCTGGCCAAATGACTGACAGAGATCCATATTTGTGTGCATTCCAAGGAAAGGTAACACAAGAGAATGCGGAAATCATCAGACAATATCATTAATATCACATGCAAGTAAAATTTTACTAGAGATAATTTAAAAAATGGCTGTAACAGTACATTCGCTTGGGACTTCCAGAGGTTCAAGCCAGATTCAGACAAGGATGTGGAACGAGAGCTATCATTGTTGATGACCGATGGATTTCGACTGAAAGCAGTGCTTTACTGATTATGTACAGGCTTTTGACTGTGTGGATCATGACAAGCTATGGACAACATTGCAGAGAATGAGTATTCTGGAACACGTATGTGCTCATGAAGAACCTGTACACAGACAGTCACTGGAGCAGGACAAGGTGACACTGAATGATTTAAAATCAGGAAAGGTGTGTGCCAGTACTCATTTGTACTGTATACTGAACAAATAATCCAAGAAACGGGATTATATGAAGTAAAACGTGACATCAGGATTGGAGGAAGACTCATCAACAACCCGTGATATGCTAATGATACAACCATGCTTGCTGACAGAAAAGAGGACTTAAAAAACTTATAGATGAAGATCAAAGACCACAATCTTCAGTATGGGTTGCACCTCAATGTAAAGAAAACAAATATCCTCACCACTGCACCAGTAAATAACATCATGATAAATCGAGAAAAGATTGACGTTGTCAAAGACTTCATTTTCCTTGGATCTACTTTCAAGACTCATGGAAACAGCAGTAAAATCAAACAACATGTTGCAATAGGTAAATCTGTTACACAAGACCTTTTAAAGTGTTCAAGAGCAAAGAAGTCAGTTTGAGGACTAAGATGCACCTAACCCAAGCCATGATGTTTTCAATAGTTTCATATGCATGTGAAAGTTGGACAATGAATAAGAAACACCACAGAAGAATCGATGCATTTGAGTTGCAGTGCTGGAGAAGAATATTAAAAGTACCATGGACTTCCAGAAGAACAAACAAATGTGTGCTTGAAGAAGTACAGCCAGAATACTCTATAGAAGCCAGGATGGCAAGAATTCATCTCTCAGACTTCTGACATGTTATCAAGAGAGACTAATCGCTGGAAAACAGAATCATGTTTGCTAAAGTGGAGGGTCAGCGAGAAAGGGAAAGACCCCCAATGAGATGGATTGTAATATAGTAGCAGCAGCAATGGCTTCAAACATTATAATTGTAAGGATGGTGCAGAACTGGGCAGTGTTTCATTCTGTTATGCATAGGGTGGTTATGAGTCAGAAGTGACTTGATGACATATGACAAGAACTAACAACTCCCTCAGGGAAGTTATGAGGATGAGAGGTGAGTAGATGAAAGAATAAGTGAAGATGGTATAATGCACCAGACAGGCCTGGTTTCCAATGTTACTTTCAGCACTGATGGTGCGGTCAAGGAGGTTTGTTAAGCACTGTGATGGTTAGTCTTATGCTTTAACTTGGTGAGGTTCCGATGTTCAGCTGTTGGGTCCAACACCGGTCTAGGTGTTGCTGTGATGGTATCTTGCAGATGTGGTCGATTTCAATCAAAGGAGGTTAACCTTGATGATGTGCGCAGCTTCATCCAATTAGATGAAGGCCTTAAGAGCAAAAGCTGATATTTCAGGAGATGACTTTCTGCCTAAAAACGGCCACACAGATATCCTGCTGCAGTTTCCAGTCTGCCTGCTTTATGGATTTTTGAACTGCCAGCCTTCACAAATGCATGAATCACTTCTTGAAACTCTGTCTCTATATACATTCAACACTGGGTCCTGTTTCTCTGATGGATGCTGATACAGTCATAGGCACCTTCCGAGTCTGGGACAGGACAACCCAGGAGGTGATGCTGTGAGGATGAAATGAGCAGCTGCTTGCAAAGTAATTGCCCCAGTGCTTGACTCATCATAACTGCCTAGAACTGGTGGCTTCATTACTGGAGCACATTGCTGACATACTCTTTATTTGCTTCTTTTCTGTACTGTATGACATATGAAAATGATTTTTAAAAAACTCAAATAACTATATACAATTTCTAGATATGAACATTAGAGGCTTGTTTGCTTTTTGGGTCTCTAGTCCTGATATGGAGCTCTGGTAG